>NW_007727046.1:429840-431777 GCF_000696425.1 Galeopterus variegatus
TAAATAAATAAAAAATAAAAGCACCATGCCATAAGCAACTGAGCTAACTGGTCAGCCCCCAACTCCACATTTGATGAGGGATGATAGGGAAGCCTGTTAGGTCACTAATTTCTCAAGGCTGAAGGAGGCAAAGTGAGTTCCCAGTTACTGTCCTTGAATGCTTTGTAGGGGCCAAGGGAAAGCTTCCTCTCCACACCTTAAGGTTCTCTAAAAATCACGGACAAATTCAGTTTAATATGAGGAAAAGGCATAAAACATTTTATTTAACGTGTATAGCACGGGAAAATAGCAGAATGATTGCCCAATAACTCAGTGGAGTACAGATGCTTATATATCCCTCTTCACAGGGAAAGGGAAGACGGGCGTGTAGAAGTAACTGATTTTTAGGGGGACTCAATGGGCCTAGAGAACATGTAATGGCCTGGGACAAAGTCTATTGGGCCTGTAGAGCAGACAATGACTGGCAAATGATTCTCTTCAAAATACTGAAGGGGCGCTGGCTGGTTAGCTCAGTTGGTTAGAGCTTGGTGCTATTAACATCAAAGTCCAGGGTTCAATCCTGTACCAGCTAACCACCAAAAAAAAAAAAAGCCAAAAAACGAGAAAAGTAACAAAATATTGAATGAGACTGAAATAGAAAACAGTGGCTGGTGACAAAAATCTGTCCAGGTATGACGCTGACAGACTTTAGTCTTTTTTTTTGTGACATGATTTAAGTTAATGAAAACTCATGAAAAGGACCAAAGGTATTAATTACTTTCTTCTTTGGTGGGTCTGGACTTTAGGGAGATAAGAGAACAGCTTAATCCTGTGCTTTGGAGAGTGACAGACAATTGAGAGACAGGAGAGGTGAAGGGAAGGTCAGAGACACTGCAAGGCTGCTTCTTTATTCCAGCCTGTGAAAGTATCATATCTTTGTAGTAGCAGCTTCTGGGCTAACAGCTTCCAGGGATGGGGAATTCACCACTCAGTGGGCCTGCTACTGTATTGGTCCGTTCCTATTACTTATAACAAAATACTTGAAACTGGGTGATTTATAAAGAAAATGAAATTTATTGCTTACATGAGGCTAGGAAGTCAAAAGTCCATCTGGTGGTGGCAACAGTGACCCAGGGGTCTCACATTGCAAGATGATGGAAGCAGAGAGAACAGAGAGAGAGAAAGACAGACTCTCCTCTTCTTTTAAAGCCCTCAGGACCACACCCCTGACCACTATTTTTAATCTATTCACTACTGCAAGGTCCTACAATCCAATCACTTCTTTAAGGCTCCACCTTTCGATTACCATACTAGGATTTCCCACCCTCTTAACAGTCACAGTGGGGGCCAAGTTTCTAATTCATAAAACTTTGGGGATACAATTCAAATTTCAGGGAGTTTTGGGGGAACAGAATTCAATCCACTACAGCTACCTAAACCTAGAATAGTCATGCCAGTTAAATAAACACCCTCAGGCCCACCTGCTCATCTCATCTGGACACATCCATTCTGGCTTGTTCCAACATCTTTTGGAAATACAGTTGTCACTGCTCTAGTTAACCGTCAGGGCTCCCCATTCCTCTTCGGATCTAGACCAGAATCCCTACCGTGGCCTATTGGCCTTGCCAACTTCTGCAGCCTCATCTCCTCCATCCTCTCCTTGCTCCCCCACTCCCACCCAGGCACACACTTGAGGATCCTGTCACACTGTCTAGCAATTCTCTTACCAGGCCGGGCTCTCTCTTGCCATGGCCTACTCCCCTTCCTTTAGCTGACTCCTGCTCATTCTTCACCTCTCCAGCATCACTTCTCTGACCCCAAGACTGGATCAGGTCCCTTGCTAATTCATGCTTGTAAGCACTTAGGTTTTCTTCTTCTTCTTCTTCTTTTTTTTTTTTGTCTTTTTCCGTGTCCGGCAACGGATCGCAACCCTCAGTGTCGCCCCCGTACCGGACCAG
>NW_007727046.1:432594-433090 GCF_000696425.1 Galeopterus variegatus
GGGAACCGGTCTGTATGTGGGATCCGAACCCTTGGCGGGAGCGCCACCGCGCTTCCCAAGCTGCGCACTATAGCAGTGCGCCACCGGACGGCCCTAGGTTTTCTTCTTATTAATACCTGTCAACGTTGAAATGTTCCATTTACTTGAGCAATTATTTCACTGTCTGCATCCCCCACTAGGTGGTAAAGTTCATTAGAGCAGGGCTCTAAGTTTAAGTCTCATTGCACCCCCAGCACCCAGCAAAGTGCGTGGCAGGTATTCTTGGATGGCTAACTCGCTCCAGCGAGGCGGGCCCCAACTTGGTGGGGTGTCGAGACCCCTGGAAATCGGTCACAGAGAGACTCCAGCAGCTACACTTACGTCTCCAGAACTGTGGGCATCCGTCTGCACCCACTCGAGCCCCTGATGTCTCTCAGGATGGGGTGGTGCCTGGAGAACCCCCGGGCAAGAAGGGCACACCATAGCTCTGACTGATATCCAGATGCCGACTGGGAGG
>NW_007727046.1:434430-435491 GCF_000696425.1 Galeopterus variegatus
CTGGGCCAACCACCTCTTCCTGGGCTGCAGGTGCGGACCCCTGCCGGCCGGCCGATCCTATTCGCAGCCCTCTCCTAGGGCTCACCCCTGCTGTGAAGCTCTGCCGGAGACTGAACCCACCCCAACCTCCAACCGCATTGGCCCGTCCGACGGCCCGTCTCACCCTGGCAGCACCTTGGAAAAATACTTAACTTCTCTAAGCTTCAGGTTCCTCATTTGGTAGATGGGTGGTTGTGGTGACTACTATAACTAAAGGGTGAAGAGCTCAATACATGGTGGGCTCGAAAGTTGCTATTGTTACTTGTATTATTACTTACCACTTTAAGTTCAAACCATCACCTGTGCAGGGTGCATCTTAAGAGCTTGGCCTTTCTGTTTTCCCTTTTATGAAAACAATAGATGTCTTTTTTGTCAAGGCCCCAAAGCCCAAGCCCATTGCATCCTGGCTACTGCACCAAGAGCGCAAGGGCCTGCTTTTTCTTTTTTTTTAAAAAAAAATTAATTTGAATGTCTGCGCAACCAGGCCTGGCGACCGCGGAGGAGAAGGGCCTGCTTTTGAAATTCCTGATAAAGCAAACCCGATGACCATGAAGAAGGTGGCAAATCTTGATGCTCTCTTTTATTTCCTAAAGTTGTGTTAGGACGACAAGATGACTTGGTTTTGTCCTGGTTTCTATACCCATTATGGCTGCCTGACTGGTCGGTCACAAGGCCCCTCTAGGCCTAAGCCACTTGGTTTTGCTTCACATATTGAGGTTTATAAACATATTGAAGATGTGGGGAAGCAGTGCCAGATTTACCCATCCCTCTCTCTGCCTTCTAGGTGCCCCTGGGAAATTCTGATTAACGGGATCCAAGAATAGGCAGATGTCAGAGAGTAAACAAGTCATTTTCATTAGACCAACATTCCACACATTTAAAAAATAATCAAAAATATTTTTGGCTCTCATACCATATCCAAGAATATGTACTGCCAGATGTACAGTACCTCTGTTTTGTAAATCTTTTGCTCTATTGGCATTCCTAAAGCCCACTTCTGTATCCACTAGCAGGAAGAACTG
>NW_007727046.1:435809-441597 GCF_000696425.1 Galeopterus variegatus
TACAATAAAGACCTTTTAGACAAGGTGATGGAAATGGCTGACGGGATTGAAGTGGAAGACCTGCCCCAGTTTACTACCAGAAGTGAATTAATGAAAAAGGTAAACAGGATTTCTAAATGTCTTTGATGAAATGGTGTAAACCGTCCCTGCTTTGAAAACATTATATTAGAGTATATTGTTTTTTGAGTGCTCTTGTTTACTACCCCAAACATCTAAGCCCTTCCATTTTTATTTTCCTGTAATTGGTATAAACCTTTTCATAATTACATAACTCAGTACTATAAATTATGCATTGTTAGCGGAGTTACACATAAGCTCGACCTCTTCAGTTTGTCTAGAAACATTGCTTTGAGGTTTTTGCTAGATTTTCGGGAAATGTTGCTAAAGTTTCCCACTTGTTAAAAAATCTTGTTGGTGACAGAGTAACTCATCCTTACCCAGTGAGTGAAGGCCTGACCAAACTTGTTTGGCCTCTCTGACTTGCTGATAGGAATGTGGCTAGAGTAATGTTCAGATATCATAGCTGTTCCTTATTCTGTAGGGCTTAGTTTGATTTGAGGCTATTTTCTTTTTACACAGTGAGCTCTGGCCTCGAGTCTTATGTGTGGACCCTAGAGCTGGAGCTATAGCGAGCTGCAGAATGAACCAGAGGATAGTGTCGGGCATCCCTGCTACTTTTCAGAATCATGCCCAGACATGCTTTTTCACATTTGTCCCAGTCTACTCAGGCAGCAGAATTGATTGCTCTCTTATCTTCCAAAATTCCTTTGGCACTTTACCCAGGACTCTTTTAGAGCAGATTGTGACCTTGAGGGGAGAGGTGGTGCCTAAAGTGTTGTTAGTCCTTATAACTGCAAAACCTAGTGTAGGCATACCCCAGAGAAGATACTCAGAAAATAGAAAATGACCAAAGTAATAGTAAAAAGCTGCTGGCCCCTTTTTAGTTCTACCCTCAGAAATCTAGGTAAGCCCTTGTTTCACCTCAGTTGGGTCTTGTTTTGGGAGGCAGAACACGTGAAAAACAAAGGACACATGAAAAACCCCTTCTGTATGGGTTTCAAGGAACTAATCAAATCCTCGGCTGCCCAGAAAGTATTTCAGTCCCCAACAGCACACCCCACTTGATTTTAGATGGTTTGTTTTTCTAAAAAAAATATTTAGTTTTTAATCTGAGCCTGGAGTCAGAAGCTTCAGGTTGGTGTTTGAGACACTGTTTTGTTTTTAAAATCAGCTGTTAACAGATGGCTGTTTTTAGCCAGGGAGCCATATGAATTGAGTTTGTGGTAATCTGAGCCTGGAGTCAGAAGCTTCAGGTTGGTGTTTGAGACACTGTTTTGTTTTTAAAAATCAGCTGTTAACAGATGGCTGTTTTTAGCCAGGGAGCCATATGAATTGAGTTTGTGGTTTTTTTGGATCCTCTCATGTAATACTTCAAAAAATGACTGGGAGTCCTTCTTGGTTGTCCTGGAGTGGTGAAGTTTTGGGCCTGGTCAGGGAGGGGCTAGATAGTTGCTGGCGGCCACAGAGTAAGTACCCCATGGGGCAGGGGTAGGGGCAGGGGCAGGCAGGGAATGGGGCAAACCTTCGTTTCCTAACTGCCTGTGGCAGATTCTTTCCCTGCCTTTTGTTGCTAAGAGGTTTTCTGCCCTCCCTCAGATAAGTTTTTCTTACATCAGTTCTCCATTATACTTTTCTGTCTTGTATGTTTTCTGACAGGTAGTTGTGCTCTTTTCAGTCACACTGGGCTATTAGAAATCAGAACATTTCATGATATAAGATGCAGACCCCAGGAGGAGACTAAGGAGGTTTGGCATGTCCCAAACATCCATAGACCAGTATGAAGAAGTGTGTGTGTATGTTGGGAAGGGTCTGTCTAAACTTAAACATCGTAAAGGGGTCTTGCACCTTAAAAATGTAGAGTTCCTGCCCTGGGGTGTTCATTCTTGACACTTACTGCACAGTGTGAGCCTCCAGAGGAGAGTCCTGAGACATGTACTTAGCATCCCTGAAACAAATGCTGCCATTGTACTAATCATTAGCAGTTACCTCTGGAGGAAGTCTTCACAGAAACCATAATTCTATGGCATTTTGGGATTTTGTGTTGCAACTTCCTTCAAATAAAACTTATGTTTTCTTAGTAATGAAGTTTAAATTTAGACTGTTGGTGCCACTGAAAATGAAATTCAGCTGATCCTGAAAAGTGAGATACTTAGAGCATGCACACACAGTTTTGGCAGTTGTTAGATTCTTCTAGCTAAGCCCATCCTGAGAAAGTCATCTAATCTGTGTGCCATAACAGATTTGTGTGGTATTGAAGACTGTTTCCTCTCCATTGAAGGCCACCCTGAAAACCCACTGGAAAGAGAGCCATAAGGACTGTGCAGCAGTAGTTTTGTCCCTTGCCTATGGTTTTTGCATGTAATAGAGACTGGTGAATATTAAGCGACATTGCTAGCCTAGAGGAAAAAAAACCCTGATGTTAAGCCATACACCTGAAAATGTCTGTTGTCATTCTGCCCAGAATTGAATCTTAGCTCCAAAATTAGAGTTACCTGAAAATGTCTGTTGTCATTCTGCCCAGAATTGAATCTTAGCTCCAAAATTATAGTTGAGTTTTAAAGCTAGCTAGCAAGTGGAAATGAATCGCCTGGCATTGTTGGTATCTCGGGACCAGACAGTGATGATGACTTAGAGACATAAATTCTTTAAAGTAAGATTTTAAAAATACTTTATGCCTTTTCTGCAGCTTTGAGGCAAGTACATCTCTGTGTGCTGTCCAACTCTTCTTTTTTTTGGTCTGAGAAAAGAAATGATTATTGGTCTCTGGTGAGATTTGTTAAACAGTTGCAGTGTATGATTTTTTTCTTTTGAAAGAGGGGGACCCAAACACAAATATCTTGATTATCTAACCACCACTCCTAGGCACCCACTAGCAGCCTTTGTGGTTGCCCAGCTTTATCCATTAAATGAGCAATAATCAACAAAAAGCAGCAGCTGACTCAGGTAGGGTGTCATTGCTTTTATTGCCAGAGTTAATATTTCCAAGATAATGTCTTAATCAAGGAGAAAGAGGAGTGATTAACTAGGAAGCTATCATTATTAGCTTAAAGAAAGTAGTTGTCAACCTAATTACTTGGTCCATTTTTCCTGAGAACATTTTTATCCCAAGAGGGAAAATGGCAGCATGAAAAGTCACTATATGTGAATTGTGAAAGGAAAGTTAGAAAAACAGCATGCCTGTATTTTAAGAGGTTCTCTTTTGTGCATTATGTCCAGTCTTGGCAAGCTCTGAAGTAATGGAGCTGGCGCTCCCGGCAGAAGATTTATCACATTTTCATCATCAGCTTAGGAGGATTGGATGAATGTGACACTGACCACAGCAACTCTTAAGACTCCTGTTATTACCAGCATAAAGAGGCAGTTGGAATGAAAAGGAATTTATCCAGATTGGCTTTTTAAAAGTTCTCATTTTTCCAGTAGCTATCACTGTAAAAACGTGCATGATATTTATGTATTTATAAATCATGTACTCTCAGATGAGTTCATCAGCATTATAAAAGCCCTCTTTTCTTTTTAAATGTCAAACTTTTTGTTTAAAATGACTTTTTTTTTAAGGTTGATGTAATAAATGGCAGGTAGTGAATTTTATAGTTTGTACCTTTAAGTGTGATTCTGTTTTATGGCCTTTTTTTTCCACTGAGGCAAACCAGATCCCTTATTTCCTTATTTCTACCTGAAGTTTATACCATACCTGTACCCCCTACCACGCATACTCATCTTTTTTTTAAAGAAATGAGAATCAAATCATAAAACTGAGGTACCCACCACTTCATAGAAAAAGGCAGCCTACAAAAAAGCATCCGGCCTTTTTAAAAAACTCATTGATATGAGATTCCACAGCTTTGTCCAGCCGGCGGGCAAGCTGATTCTCTAGAAGGTCTCCCAGATTGCTGAATAAAGCCCACATTCTCTTTTTTTTCTGGAGGGAACCTGAGACTTGAGTCTTCTAGACTTGAGGAATTGCCTTGCACATAGTGTCTCAAGAAATACTTGTAGTGCAATTGTTCTTTGCACTATTACCATTCTACCTTTTAGTTATGGTACCTGTTCTGTGTCCCCTCCCTTTTCCTCTTATTTAGTGCCCACCATTAAGTACATACCTCCAGGGATAAATTCTGGGAGACAGGCTTCATTGAGGGGTGGGAAGGAAGCAGCGTAACTATCTATCACAGCAGGATTTACTAATCAGTGGCAGGTACCGTGCTTGGTTCTGGCCATAGTGGCAAATCAAACAGTGGACCTTGCCTTAGCTTAATCTACTGGTGATACATGGAATCACTGGCCGACACCTTGTAGAAAAGACTATATTCGCAGCAGCCAAAACCAGGGGCAGCTGTTGTGCTGCTGTAGAGCAATCTGAGATGTGGCTTAGGGGACTTTTTCTCACTGGATTTAAGATGGCTTCTTTAGGTGACGTTGCATTCTCCTAAACAGAGAAAGACTTCTTATATTTGACTTTTGCTGAGGAATTTTTTTTTATCTTTCAAAAAGAGCTAGGAAATAGGTCATACCTTGAAATCTCTGATTACTAAAAAGACGCAGATTGATTCATTCAAACTGCTAAATGTTAAGGAAATCCATTCAAATACAAGGTGACAGCCAGAGTGATTTCTTCACACCTTGCTTAAAAGTTGTATAAAGCCATGTTTAAATTTACCAAAGGTGCGAGAGACTACCCAGAAAGAATATATCTGCATCAATTTATCACTATTTGAATACATGCTTTTACAGTTTCTAATAGTGTGAAATCCAGAAATATATAACCTTCACATCTCCTAAATATCCTGACTCAATGTGAAATGTTGTGAATTACTACCTGAATCTGACTGCTTTTAATTCAGAACAATAAGTGTTTGTGTGATTCAATTTTTATAACCCTTCACTGCAGGGCATGCCAGGAAAAGCTAAATTGTAAGTATTTCCATTATCACTTTAAATTGTGAACATTTATAGGTTGCAAGTGACAAGACAAGAAAAATAGGTTCTGGCTTCCAAGTGGATGGTGTGGTCAGTGTTTTGCTGAATTTTCTGTATGTAGTAAAATATTAATAATTTCTAAGTATACTTACCATCTGAGTAGTATATAAATATATTATTGCTATATTTTAATTTATGAAGATTAAAAAATTAAATTTGACTCACTGGACTACATGGCTATGTAACCTTTTTTCTTTTTTCTCCAGCATGAAAGCTAAGGCAGAAGATTTATCATTTTCATCATCAGCTACAGGCTTAGGAGGATGGGATGTATGTGACATGGTCCACAGCAACTCTTAAGACTCCTGTTATTACCAGCATAAAGAGGCAGTTGGAATGAAAAGGAATTTATCCAGATTGCTTTTTAAAAGTTCTCATTTTTCCAGTAGCTATCACTGTAAAAATGTGCATGATATTTATGTATTTATAAATCATGTACTCTCAGATGAGTTCATCAGCATTATAAAAGCCCTCTTTTCTTTTTAAATGTCAAACTTTTTGTTTAAAATGACTTTTTTTTTAAGGTTGATGTAATAAATGGCAGGTAGTGAATTTTATAGTTTGTACCTTTAAGTGTGATTCTGTTTTATGGCCTTTTTTTTCCACTGAGGCAAACCAGATCCCTTATTTCCTTATTTCTACCTGAAGTTTATACCATACCTGTACCCCCTACCACGCATACTCATCTTTTTTTTAAAGAAATGAGAATCAAATCATAAAACTGAGGTACCCACCACTTCATAGAAAAAGG
>NW_007727046.1:441786-444182 GCF_000696425.1 Galeopterus variegatus
ATGCAGGCACCATCCAATCTGCTGAGGGCCCAGAGAAAACAAAACAGAGGAAAAGGCACATGTTATCTGCTGGAGCTGGGATGCACTTCTGTCCTGTTCTTGAAATGAGAACTCTAGGCTCCCAAGCCTTTGGATTCCAGGACCTACCCTAGGGGCACCCCTGGGCTCTCAGGCCTTTGGCCTTGATATGAGCACTGCACCATCGGCTTTCCTGGTTCTAGGTTTCTGAGCAACATTACCAGCATCCCAGGATCTCCAGCTTTCAGTCTATCGAATGAGCCAATTTCCCTCTCATATATCTATCAACACCACACTTTTTTTTTTTAAAAATGACGCGGTAAGGGGATCTTGACCTTGACTGGGTGTTGTCAGCACCATGCTCTCCCAATTGAGCTAACTGGACATCCCTAGATAGGGATCTGAACCCATGGCTTTGGTGTTATCAGCACCACACTCTCCCAAGTGAGCCACAGGCTGGCCCCTCATATATCTATATACATATCCAATTGGTTTTGTCTCACTGGAGAACCCTAATACAACATATAAAACGAGAAGCAAGCCATGCAAGATTGTTTCTTTTCCAAAGTTTACCCTTTCTAGAAAAAGTTAGGACCCCTTGGGGTGGGTGGTGGGTGTTGGCTGCGCTTCTCACCTTGGTTTGGAAGGTTTTCTCACAATGCCAGCAGTATGGGCAGAGTCCTTTGCATGTGCTTGTCAGTGATGGATGTGGGCCTGAAGCCTTGCTCTTAGACACACTGAGGGCTGAGGAAGTGGGGTAAAAAGACTCCATCATTTGAACAAAGATTCCCTTGGAAATCAAAGAACAGGAAATAAATGAGTCAGAGCTTTTTTGACAGGGCTGTCAGGCAAGAATGCCTCTTTAGAATATAATCTAGGTGGTTCCAGCCCAAGTCCCATCCTTCCTTCACAGCCTAGTAGGCTAATGAGCCAAAAATATCCTTGAATATGGCCCTCCAACCACATTTGCCTTGGACAGTGTCACAGTTTGGGGCCTGAGGCAGGTCTTGGTCCTCCCCTGGTTTGATGAAGGGACAAATAACAGTAAAGAGGTCAACCTTGAGCTGTGTGGGCCTAGTGATTAAAGCTCTTGCTTTGCTGTTTAAGTTGGCACCAAAGTCTCATCCTCTTAAGGCTGCATCATTTTCCTTTTTCATATTTTCTCATAGTAAGAATGTTGAATTGTCCCTAGTATGTGTCACTGGGTACATAGTTCCTTCCTATTGAGAGTTATTTTACCTCTGTGTAGGCATCTGCAAAACAGGGATGATGCCTACTTCAGTCTTTATTGGAGGATTCAGTGGAAAAACTAATGTCTGTGAAAGTACTGGCACTTAGTGGGCTCTCACTACTTCATTCCTGCCCTAGTTTCCCTTTGAGCACAAGCTAGAAGACATAACTTTTCAACTAATTTGGATTTATACAAAAGAAAAACGAGTGCCCACAATCACCCCACTCAACCAGGCTCCATCCCCAGGGCTGGTTGGTTTAAATTGTGGAGCAGGGCTTAACATGTAACTTGGCACCCATTAGGTTCTAAGTAAATGTGGTTGACTGACAGAAAAATGGTAGCAGGCACTGAACAATGCAGCACCACCAAATGCCAGGCTGCTCTGGATAGGGGACAGAAGCAAAACTTTCAGGGGAAAAGGATCACCAGATGACAAACCTTAGCCAAAGCTCATGTGGTCACTGCAGGCCCCCACTCCCCCCAACACTAGGTGCCTTGGAACCCCTGTACTGCCTGACCGGGGGGTCTGGGGCTAGAACAGCTTGAGGGTAGGTTCCTGTCACCTTGAACATGGCCTTTGCTCTAGTGTTATGTGGCAGGAGGCTTGTCCCAGAGTTGTGTCCTGTAAAGTGACTAAATTCCTCATCACTCTGGCTGTGAATTTTGGGTCTCAGCTGACAGAAGCCCCCACGTCCCCTTAAACTAGCAGTTTTCAATATCTCAGGTGGCAAGACTACAACTCATGTTTCCGTCTACCTTTCTGTATTTACCAAATTATTTTTTATGCCTATTTTCTACTTGTACAGCAAAAAAACAGAACTATTTAAAGTGTCCCAAAGGACTCAGAGCTTGGAACCTGGAGGTCCTCTGCTGTCCTGTATGCCTCTTGCCCAGGCCTGTACAGGCATAGTCAGAGGCTATCTGGAAAGCAGTTTTCAATTTTTGGTTTTAAGTTCCAATCTTTGGTATGTATATTGCTACTCTTACAGCCTGATCCCTGACTTGATCTTGAGGGAGCCACGTGGCCTATTCTAAGCTGCTCTGTGCAAAAGACCCAGCTCTTGTCAAATGCCAGAGAGGGAAATTTCTCCCACAGACAAGTTCAAACTCACCACCATCAGGCCCCAGTACTGCCCTTGCTGATCTT
>NW_007727046.1:444497-453797 GCF_000696425.1 Galeopterus variegatus
AAAAAAACAGAACTATTTAAAGTGTCCCAAAGGACTCAGAGCTTGGAACCTGGAGGTCCTCTGCTGTCCTGTATGCCTCTTGCCCAGGCCTGTACAGGCATAGTCAGAGGCTATCTGGAAAGCAGTTTTCAATTTTTGGTTTTAAGTTCCAATCTTTGGTATGTATATTGCTACTCTTACAGCCTGATCCCTGACTTGATCTTGAGGGAGCCACGTGGCCTATTCTAAGCTGCTCTGTGCAAAAGACCCAGCTCTTGTCAAATGCCAGAGAGGGAAATTTCTCCCACAGACAAGTTCAAACTCACCACCATCAGGCCCCAGTACTGCCCTTGCTGATCTTGCTGACTTGCAGAAGATCCCTAGCACTCACCCCTGGTGTTGTCCTTACTCTAAAGGCAACCTAGCAGCTGATGTTCCAGGGAATCTCCACCTAAAACCACAACCTTATGTGCCCATGCAGGAACAGTCCTATAAACAAAGCCCACTGCAACACAGCAAGGTTACTAATTTAGCTTTTCTTTGGAACCTGTAGCTGAAGTCTCCACCTAAAACCACAACCTTATGTGCCCATGCAGGAACAGTCCTATAACCAAAGCCCACTGCAACACAGCAAGGTTACTAATTTAGCTTTTCTTTGGAACCTGTAGCTGAAGCTGGTGACATGGGCTGGAGTCTGTGGATTCCTCCTTATTCTCTGCCCCAAGTGGTTATCAAGCCAAACAGAAGCATCTTTTCTACTGGAAGTGGAAAGTATCCCTGATTTGGAATGATGTAGTAGGTAAGCAGCAGCTTCCTGTTCCTTGTTTTCTTTGTATTAGCATCAACAAAAAAACATAAAATTTCCAACTCAGTTTTATATTATGACTTTATACAGGAGCAAGCCAAAGAGCTGCAAGCCTCTCTATCTGACATTCTCTTGTTCAGGAGTGTTGCTAGTCCAAATCAGCTGGTGGGCTGTGGTGTACTTGGCAAAAGATCTTATTTGTAAAGGGGGAAAGGAAGAGGACAACTATCTTTTGGGCTTCAGACAAGAAGCAACATAACCATCCCTTTGCTGTTAAAAGGTATGCCTTAAGTGCTCTTGTGTTTGCATTTTGGCAGCCTTCAAGACACCACAGAACACCTGCATTCCAGGAAGAATAAAAACTAAATGGTTCAGGGTGATGGAACCTGAGAGGATCTTTTCAGATCTGATCTCCCTTACACAAGTTCCCAACCCACTGGCACTTTATGGATCTCAGTCTTTCAGGTAAGACTTCAGATCAGCCAACCTCCCCACAAAGACTAAGAAGCATTATACTATACCATGACCACCCCCATGTAAAGACTTTCTCTAATCAGCTAAAATGTTATTTGCCCTCTCTAAGCCCAGCACACAATGTATTAGAGTCTGTCCAAACATATTAATGCAGAAGTCACTGATAGATAAAAGCTTTGTGTGGCCAAGCTTTAGCATTCAGTAAATGGCAGAGTTCCTGAAAGTCATTCCATATGCTAGTTTCTCACCCAAGTCTGAATCTTCCATATGCCAAAGAGGAAGTCAAAGTCCTTCCAGGGTTCTTGATTTCAACCACCAAGGCACTAATGTTGCTAAGCTGAGGGGGAGTCACATATCCAACAAGGTTTGTAAGTCATAGCTCATTCATATTTTTGGCCCAACTAAAAAAATCCCTAGCCCATCCTATGAACAGAGGAAACATTAAAACCTTAAGCCATTCCTGTCAAAAGTGTTTTAAAAAGTGGTATTAATGTGGGGAGAACTTACTGAAGGAAGAATGGCACACATATTTAATGGTCTCTTCTTTGTTCAAAGAATAGATGAAAAAAAGTTAATCCTTTGAACGATAAAATTTAGTTTATAATATCTTTGCTCTATATCTCATATACTAGAATAACTACAGATAACCAATCTTTCCCCTGATAAAAGCTCATTTTCTCCCTAACTAGATGGGAATTGAAGTTATAGGGCTACCATCATGGCATTAGGCCTCTGTCCTATGGACAACTTTATCTTTAATAGCTCTCCAACTATTGACTTTTCTATTTACATACATAATCCCTATGTAACTGAGATTACGTTGGGACTTTGCATTGCTGAATGAAATGTAATAAATACCTCCAAGACCCAAAAACTTGATCCCTACCTCCCAAACCTTGGAAGAATTGAGATATCAAAATATCTTAGACATAACTCTTAGCAGTGCTATGAGCCCCAGGGTTCTCTCTTAAGAGTACTGAATGAATAAGCTAAGTAGGCAGGTACTTTGTTTACTGAGCACAAAACAGACTGTTATTACTAACAGCACCTCTAATAGCTTTCTTTTCCACTACCTTCCACCTACATGAGTAAGAATTTACATCAGTTCCAGAAGTTATTTATATCGATGGAACATGTTTGGGGGTGGGAGTGGGGTTATGTACTATAGACTCAAGGATATTTCCAGGAAGGGAGAAAACTGTGGTTTATTGATAAGTCATAGTTCTTTATGTTAGAGACCAAAAAGCGTGCCTATATCCAGACTTGTTACATTAAAAAAAAGAGGTGGAAAATGGTGGTCAAGAAAATCTCACTGGATAGATACAAGTTTGTATATAACTCTAAATTAACTAAAGTATTTCCACAAATTGGGATATTTAAGTTCAGTAGAATTTCCAAAACTAAACTCAATCCCTTAATATCTCTTAAGGGATAGTACAGTTACGGGTTAAAATCCCAACTTTCTCACTAGCTGGTTGACTTTGAGCAAGTCACTTCATCTCTCAGTGCCTAGTTTTCTCTTCTATAATAGTACCTACGCTCATAGGATTACTGTGCATTTGAAATGAAATAATATATGCTAAAGTGCTCAGAATAGTGCCTTGCACAGATTGTTCTATGCTAGAGGTATTGTTACAGAGGAATTGCATCACAAATGCATTTAAATTTTAACGTGAATCCAACAATCCAACTTTTATCTTAGTTCTAGCTTCTTGCCATACCATACATTTATAAAATTTACTTAGAGTTTAAAAGTAAACATTTTTTGTATGACATAACCTTGTAAATCGAAGGTTTACATCTGATATACAACCAAAGAAATAGGAATCTGTTCCAAGGTTTAAAGAAAAAACAGTGAGGAGTTACTAAGAGAAAGAACCCTCCTAAAGATTTTCTCCAAAAGGAATGTGGATTAGGTATGAGTTTTATGCATGTGCTGCATTTACGAGTCAGAGCTCACTGACCTCCCTGCAAAGTAAAATGTAACTCCCTTGTAATTATCTATCAATACTTGAAACCCTCATAGCTCCTGTGTATTTAATCTAGAAGTCACTGGAGTAAATGTCTATAATTTGTTGAGCTAAACCATAAAAGCATCACACATTTAATATGACCATAAAGTACCTTTAAAAAAATCATCTCTTTTTTGGCCATGATTTTAGTGAGTGAACTCCCATTTGTATCAAAGTTCCCTAAGATCACATACTCCAAAATTTGCAAAGTAACAACTTTTAAAGGGAAACATCAGCACCTATCCATTCCACTGTTAAAGTCTGCTTAATCATTAGAAGGTGTAGATACTGGCATCCTGCAACCCAGTCTTCCAATATAGAAGCAACTGTTAGCTTATTCCCAGGAGGGTGGTATAAATATAACAAGAAACTCTTGGGGTTACTAAAACAGCTGTTTTAACTACTAGAGAGACTACACGGGTGGTTCAACAGAATTTACTTGTGTATTTTCCATTTTCTGTACTATTTGAAGGCATAGGATAGCTTTGTATTAGCTTTCTACAATACTGTGTTTTAAATTTATCCAGCAAACTAAGATGCAGTACAACTTTTATACAATTTAGGAGATTAAAAAAAAATCTCCACAAGAGAAAGCAACTCAGCAGGCCCTGGTGTTAAAACATTTTCCCAGAATAAACAGATATGCGATTGCATTAAAACGTAGGTTTCAAATATTTAAATTACACCAAAATTCCTTCCAAATATCTGCCTTGCTCAAGCCAATGCAACCAATTCATTGCTAATACTGGGGCATGTGCGATTGCATTAAAACGTAGGTTTCAAATATTTAAATTACACCAAAATGCCTTCCAAATATCTGCCTTGCTCAAGCCAATGCAACCAATTCATTGCTAATACTGGGGCATGGAATTTTGGTAGTGTTTATGGTTTGACTTTCTTCATTAATCAAAAAATCTTTTAAGGTGCTATGAAGCAGCAAAATAAGTTGCACCACTTCTCTGCTCTGACAGAGGTGCCAATTGTGAAACAGCAAAAGGTACAGTTTAACAGTAAGTAATGCATGAAGAAACTATAACAAGTGTCCTAAATATAGAGTTGGACAGAATCAAACCAATTATGTCTATAACTACTCAATTGAAACTAATGTAGGTACATTCAAAATAAAGTTGGAGATTATTAGTATTTTGAATCAAACTTGAAGATTTTCTTGATAAACTATAAATATGTTCTTTTGAAATTGGAAATGAAACTATCAATTGACAATTGATGGAGAGCTAGAGACTTAAGTATTTTGAATCAAACTTGAAGATTTTCTTGATAAACTATAAACATGTTCTTTTGAAATTGGAAATGAAACTATCAATTGACAATTGATGGAGAGCTAGAGACTTATTAACCCCTCCTACAGATAAGGAAATAAGTGACAAAGTCTCTTGCACTGAAGTTATGTATTTTAACAGCTTTACATGTAATATTCATATATAAAAAACTTTAAGTGCTTTTCTCCAATTTAAAAATCTAAAGAATTCAAAAATAAGGCATTCAATATTTGAAAAAAGTACAGATTTACAAAATGTGTATATTCTGTCATGAAAACTCCACACCAACATTATACACTTGGAAAAAAATACAAACAGGATATATTACAAATTTATGCAGCAATAACTTAGTTCATACCATGCAATAAAAAGTACATTAATCAAGATACACAAGCTTCTGTGGGTTCTAAACTGAAGGAGATTTTTTTTTTTTTCTGCTGAATCCTTAAAACCTGTGGCACTTAAAATTTATTAGCCTTTCTACTGAGAGGTAAATTATACACAACAATGATGAAAAAGATTAACAGACCAGTTGTCTATTATGAATCATTCCAGCTTTGTTCAACAATGGCCGAAACTCTTTTCTCATATTCTCGTTTGTTTTCCTGATAAAGCTGTGCTGCCTGGCTATTAGCTGGACTGTTTGGATTTGGTTCATCCAGCAAAGACTAGAAGGAAAGAGAGAAAAATAAACCAAAACAGATTTGCAGAGTTATTCTTTAACAGAGGTCAGATATAGAATATAGAAAAGTTACATAAAACAGAAATTATTTTGGAGATTAGTATGTCATATATTTTTAGGTCTAAATACCAGAAATGTAAGAGGTTTCCTGCTGCTAAAGAACTTAAGCTTCCAAAACAAATAGTTCTCAATTGCCTTAAGACCTCTAATTTCAAAGAAATTGGAATAGAACAATATTATTCAGCATACTGAGACTTTCTCATTAACCAGTAGATAAACAGCTTAATTTGGTTAAGTATAATACCTGTAAATACTTTAGTAATCAACATTTTCCAGGGTTAAACTCTATTACTGGGGTTACTTTGCAAACGTCTGATAGTAAGTTGTGGTGTGTGTAAATCTTGTTTTCTTCAATCAGCAAAACATACACATTTAGCAGTGAGGAAATGAAATAGGAAGATTGAAAACTGTTTATAACATAACCAGAATTAATGGAGAAGTGTGATAGAAAAAACTTTAGAAAGAAGGTCACAAAGTAAAATATTATTTCTGTTCTTCTCAAATCCACATAACTGATCTTAGAGTTACAACACCACACTTTAACCAAGTGAGCTAAACCAGCCAGTCCCTCAAATCCATGTAACTGAAACATCCTTCACTGCACCCCTCCAAAACTGTTATTCAAGCTCAACTGAAATAGCCTCTCAGATTGCTTTGGCAAACAGTTACACTACTTTTTCTTTTTTAAAAACAGGATTTCTTGGATGGGGCAACATACTCAATGCTTCTCTGCACTTAGCAATTATTTAAGATCCCTGTGGTTTTTCTAAGCAATAATCTTTATTTCTCCACAAGATGTTCTTCTCTATGACCTCTGACAATGCTTTACGGGCTCAAATAAATCTGACCTGTGAGAACATGTAACTTACACATGATCAGGAAAGGGACTGTGGACTGGGTCCCAAGCGGTCGCTAATGAAAGAACAGACCAGTTAGTTAAAAATCATGGGTTCTTGTCCAAACTCTGCAATTGGTTACCTGGGTGCTGGGAAGGTTAATTTGCACACTTGGTCTTTTTGACTGTTCCTAAAAAACTAGCTGTATCCTACAGAATATTGAAAAATAATGATACATTTTAACACACATTTACCTGAATTGATGTTAAGATAGAAGATACATCATATGTTGGACTCCATCGATTCTGAAGGATATCTAAACATATGCTACCGTCAGCATACACTGCAAAGACAACACTAAAATTGGTTACATGCTAATTTTGTCATATCTAACAGTTAAGAGAAATCTTTATCACAAACAGAATGCTTGGACCAGTCAGAAATTTTGAACATCAGGCAATAACTAACCCCCTTCTGTCTCATAGGAAAACATGTGTAATACAAAGGTCTTTTATTTTGCACCTTATCATCAGGAGACTGAGTTAAATTTTTTCAACACACACCATATGGCAATGTTTAAAATCCTTATTTCTAAATATTCTTAAATAAAGCTCTTCGGAAAACTGCTTATTTACTCACATAGCAATTCCATGCCTAGAAATTATTCTAAGGAAATAATCACTGACATGCACAAATATCTATTTACAGGACGTTCACTATAATACTATTGTAAGATTATTTATAATACTATTAGTAAGAGTTTTAAAAATTGGAAACTACCTTGTGGTCCATAAAGAGGGAACTGGCTGAATAATGGTACATTCATATAACCAATACCGATGTAGTCACCAGAAATTATATACATCTATTCTACATTTGTTTATGTAGAAAGCATCCATAGTATATTACCTTTAAAGAGAAGTTTTAAATTATTTATACTGAGTTATTTATATTGAATAATTACATATTTTGGTTAAAAAAAAGATATATAAATACATATTTTCATTTGAAGTATATGCAGTCACAAAAATATCTGTAAGACTAAATGTCAAAACATAAGTATTGAGTATCTGTAGACAGTAGGACTATGAATGATCTTTTTTTTTTTTTGGCAGCTGGCCAGTATGGGGATCTGAACCCTTGACCTTGGTGTTATAACGCCATGCTCTACCCAACTGAACTAATCGGCCAGCCTTTATTTTCTTTATCCTTCTTTGTATTTTATGATTTGTTTTTGTAATAAATATACAATCTTTTCATAATAATAATAAAAAAATTAAGTGATTAATATATATTGAAAGTCTTAAACATTTGGGAGGCT
The DNA here is from genome assembly GCF_000696425.1 of Galeopterus variegatus. Classification (NCBI taxonomy): domain Eukaryota; kingdom Metazoa; phylum Chordata; class Mammalia; order Dermoptera; family Cynocephalidae; genus Galeopterus; species Galeopterus variegatus. The sequence goes on from NW_007727046.1 coordinate 451,947, forward strand.
TTTTTCCTTCTTAAACCGATAATGTGAAAATACAAGCAATGAACATAAGTTTTTACCTACTTGTGAGACCTATATATCTGTAGGATAAATTTCTAGAAGTACAATTGCTATGTTGACAAAGGGAAAATGCATTCAAATGTTACAGTACTACCAAATTATGGAAACTTCCATGGAGCAAGCTACAACACTCTCAATAAAAACAGGAATAAGTAAGCCTTTTTGGGGGAAAGGGAGACAAATCAGACATAATACTGTCATTCCTCAGGGCTCCATCCTAGACCTTTCTTTCTGTGCTTTGCTTTAAACACCCTCTGGGTAATCCTATCTATTCCCACAGCCTCAGTTACTATCCATGTGTTCAGTACTGCCAATTGTTAGTCTTGGTCAAGATCTATCTCTCAGCTTCAAAGCTCCAGAGTCAACTGCTTACTGTCTACACCACAGGAATATCAAACTCAGCACACCCAAACCAAAAATCAGCACCTCTGTAAAACCCATAAAGGTTAAGTATAAAACGATTTTAAAGTTTTGAACTAGTAACTAATTTTGAGAAGTGATCCAAAGGTAAACTAGAACCGAAACGTCCATCAACTGATGAATGGATTAAAAAAAAAATGCAGTATATGCATACAATGGAATATCATTCAGCAATAAAAAGAAATGAAACACAGATACATGTTACAACATAGGTGAACCTTGATAACTTTATGCTAAATGACATAAGCTAGTCATAAAAAGACAGATATTGTATGAGAAAGTCAATCACAAAGGACTACATACACGATTCCATTTATATGAAACGTCCAGAACAGTCAAACTTAGAGAAACTAGATTAGTGGTTACCTAGGGCTTGGGGAAGAGGGGGTATTGGGAGAAATAAGGAGTGACTGCTAATAGTTATGGGTTTTTTGGGGTGGTAGGTGGTGTTACAAATGTTCTAAAATTATCACGGTNCATACAATGGAATATCATTCAGCAATAAAAAGAAATGAAACACAGATACATGTTACAACATAGGTGAACCTTGATAACTTTATGCTAAATGACAGAAGTCAATCACAAAGGACTACATACACGATTCCATTTATATGAAACGTCCAGAACAATCAAACTTAGAGAAACTAGATTAGTGGTTATCTAGGGCTTGGGGAAGAGGGGGTATTGGGAGAAATAAGGAGTGACTGCTAATAGTTATGGGTTTTTTGGGGTGGTAGGTGGTGTTACAAATGTTCTAAAATTATCACGGTGATGGTTGCACAACTCTGTGATTATATGAAAAACCACTGAATTGTATAATTCAAATGAGTGAATAGCATGGTATGTAAATTATATTTCAATAAACATTTTTTAAAAAGTAAACCAGAAGGATAAATAATAAAAAAGTACTCATAGCAGAAAAAAAGAGAAACCATGCTATGAATATGAAGGGATGAGGAAACCAAATACATTGTTTTCCTATAAGGCTGCTTAAGTCGATAACATCTATACACATATATCCCCTATACATTCTCCAGGCTTTCCCACCTTGATTTTTAAAGACTCCCTACATTTGTTTGGGTTGATTCAATACCAAGTGTAAGCCAGATAAAGCTACAATGGAATAAACAGTAAATGACTTGGGAATTCCCCCAAAACAGATAAAGAAAATAAAATTAAACCTGTCTTGGCAAAACAAACAAAAAAAAGCAGCTAGAAGAAAAAAAAGCAACTTCACAGCAATGACGCACCAAAGGCTTTATCTATCATTGGGAAGTCACTTTGATTCCAGGCACAGAAAAACAAATCTCTCCTCTGGGAAGGGAGCTCTATTATGTAGTCTGCAGTACTAGAGACAGAATCAAAAGGACCTCT
>NW_007727046.1:453818-454678 GCF_000696425.1 Galeopterus variegatus
TCTGGGAAGGGAGCTCTATTATGTAGTCTGCAGTACTAGAGACAGAATCAAAAGGACCTCTGAAAATGTTTTTTCTGAAAGTAAGTTAGCTGATGGGGAAGACCACATTTAAATGAGCAAAAGTTATAAAAAGGAAAACAAGCTTTAAGATTTTGGTGAAGTCTTTCACATGGTAGTTTACAATCCAGAAATAGGAATATAATAGATGTAAACAAGTCAAAGAATACCAAATGATATGGGTTGAACGTCTGTCCCCTCCAAAGCTCATGTGGAGATTGATCTCCAATGTGGCAGTGTTGAAAGATGGGGAATTTAGGTGATTGGTACATGAGAGCCCTACCCTCATGAATGGATTAATCCATTAATGAGTTAATGGATAAATGGGTTATCATGGCTGTAGAGTGGTGGCTTTATAAGGAGAGCACATGAAAATTTTCTTGCCATTCTCACCATGTTATTGCCTGCATCACTATGGGACTCTAGAGAGAGTTCCCACCAAGATGAAGGCCCTCACCAGATGTGTCCCCTGGACCCAGTTTCAGGTAATCTGTTACGAGTGACAGAAAATGAACTAATGCACCAAACTTAATTATGAAAGAGTTATTCAGCCATCACATAGTGGAAAATAGTAACAAAACAAACTGCTCTTCAAAGTGAAAATGGGAACAATCCCGTTGAAGGAAAAAACAGAAAACTTTATTAAACCCTTAAAAATATAAAAGCCTTTGGCCCAGTAATCCCACTTTAAAAAACTTATACTAAAGAAATAATCATTGGTATCTGGAAAGATTTTCAAGACTGCGTAATGTGCTGTTTTAAGTTGCGAACAATTCAAAACTATCAACAATTCGACACTGGTT
>NW_007727046.1:454935-455137 GCF_000696425.1 Galeopterus variegatus
GCGTGGTGCTGACAACACCAAGTCAAGGGTTAAGATCCCCTTACCGGTCATCTTTAAGAAACAAAACAAAACAAAACAAAACAACCTTAAAAGTTCTTAAAACAACTTTACCTTAAATTTGGGGCCTTGATAAGATTTCAACTACAAAAATATGGTTAACGTGGATGCAGAAGCAACATCTACAGGTGGGCCCTAAAGACCT
>NW_007727046.1:455906-460419 GCF_000696425.1 Galeopterus variegatus
CTACAAAAATATGGTTAACGTGGATGCAGAAGCAACATCTACAGGTGGGCCCTAAAGACCTAAAAGGAGTGAAACAACTCTTTTCCCTCCCTATCATTTGCAAAGTCTAATAAATTGCTACTTACCATTTGGATGAAACATTTTGGATAAGAACCTAACAGTTGGCGGTTTATTTGGATATTCTTCAGAAAATTCTATTACTAGTTTAAAAGTACCTAGAAAGAAAACAAACCAAAATAATTATAGTAAAGACAAGCACAACTTTTTATCTCTTCATGACTTAATTCTCAACCCCATACTGGTTTTTGAACAACCACACAAAAGTAAGTCAACTTTGGTTTAGCACACAAAACATACTAAATATACTTTTAGACTAATACGTGGCATTGGCAAGCTCTTGGGGAACAAGCACTTTCATGTGCTATTGGTAAAAATGTTAACTGTCACATTTTTGGAAGGCTTCAATTGGGCCTTGGCTACCAAGACTTAAAAGTCCACAGTTGAGGAACTATGGTTTACTATAGCTTAGAAGTAGAGTGCCAAACAATTTTGAGAGGGGCTGACTACCACATGGTAAAGAACCCAGATTGGAGGCATAGGTGCTAATGTGAAAGATTGGTTCCATCTCCATACCAATCCCTTCATGTGAATATACCAAGAATTATTAAGCTTTAGTGTAATTGCCTACTGTTGGTTATCAGCCAACATAGCACACTTTAGTCAGTATAAATCAATATTTACCAGTCAATAGAGATATAGGCATTTTAAAAGTGATACATTTAGGGCTGGCCTGTGGCTCACTTGAGAGAGTGTGGTGCTGATAACACCAAGGCCACGGGTTCGGATCCCTATATATGTATGGCTGGTTAGCTCATTTGAGAGAGTGTGGTGCTGACAACACCAAGTCAAGGGTTAAGATCCCCTTACCAGTCATCTTTTAAGAAAAAAAGAAAAAAAAATTATACGTTTGTAACCAAGTCAACCCGTTCAGAGTATACAAAGACGTTAATGACTCAACTCCAATTCTATTTCCTGAAAAAAATAACTAATACTAATGGTTTCTTGTTTGTCTTTCTAGACTTCTTTTATGCTTATGTAACTATCCAGAGCTCTAGTATTTAGAGGAAACCCACCCGAAGGTTGGAGAGGTCCTCCAACTATAATCCCAGACGTACTTCATAGGTTGGGACTTATTCCTAAAGAAGTCAATAAAACTTTAAACCATTCTAGATGTCTCTACAAGGTTCATTCCTTATTTCATCAATGCATTTAAAAACAAAACCCTTTTTCAGTCTAAATTCTAAGCTCTTACCAAGATAAGAGTCTCATATTTAGTAACTATTTTATATCTTCACTGTTCATATATTTGGTATACAACCTCCACCTCTTTAAATTTTTTTGTTGTTGCTGTTGCTTGGAAATTTGGGATTAGGGAGGCCAAAGATACAAGCAAATCACAGGCAATTTCTATTTCATATTTTGGTATATATTAATATAATAAAGGTACTCTGAGACATACAGTTAATTATTAAAGCTAGCCTTATGCCTAAAGTTCACATTCGAATTTTCTTTAATTACAAAAACAACAGCTGCATAATGTATAATTTCAGGCAAACACATTTAAATATGAAGCAGCTATCCTTAAGCTTTTTTTTTCTTCCCCTTTTTGTCTTTTTTACTGACCGGTAACAGGATCGCAACCCTCGGTGTCGCGCCCATACCGGGGACCAGCAACGGGATCACAACCCTCAGTGTTGTGCCTGCACCGCGCTCAGCCAGTGAGCGGGAACCGGTCTCCACATGGGATCCGAACCCTTGGCGGGAGCGCACACTCCCAAGCGGCGCACGCTCCCAAGCGGCGCACTCTCCAGTGCGCCACCGGGCCGGCCCATCCTTAAGCTTTTTGATCTCAGAATTCCTCCATAGCTAAACTCCCAATGTGAATTCACTGAACATGAAGCTGGGAGGAGATACTTGCAGTAGCATACCATTTTACAGTATTTCTACCACAGAGATACAAACAGGAATAACCTCAAGAATACCATAAACAGTACAATGTAAAGATCCCCTTACCGGTCAAAAAATAAAAAATAAAAAAAAGAGATTATAATTTAGAAAATCTTAAAATATTTACTAATTCATTAAAAAATAACTGTAAATCCACTATGCATTAACCTAAATAACCTAATTAATGAAAAATATATTTCCCCCAAAAAAGTTAAGTGAGAAGTGCAGCATTATTTTACGTTTTTGCAATTCTTTTTTTTTTAAAAAGATGACCAGTAAGGGGATCTTAACTCTTGGCTTGGTGTTATCAGCACCACGCTCAGCCAGTGAGTGAACCGGCCATCCCTATATAGTATCCGAACCCATGGCCTTGGTATTAGCAGCACCGCACTCCCCCGAGTGAGCCACGGGCCGGCTCCTATATTTTTGCAATTCTGATGATTGGCTTAAAAGACAGCTGGATTCTCTTATTTGCTTCTGCACTCCATCTGTTACAATATGCTATTTTGGTTGAAGTACATGAAGAAAATCCAGCCTCACACAAATATATAATTGAAATAAGGAGTGTTTTCATAGACTTTCCAGATAACTGTAGATATTCTTTTGTGATATTACACCAAAGAAGAAATGGTAGTTTTAAAAAGGTTGTTGCAATATAAAATCTGAAACCATATCGATAAGCTGTTTGTACTCAGTTACACTAAAATATGTTGCAATTTGCATAAATCTTCCATGATTTTGTAATATTATGCATTGGTCATTTGGAAAATACTGGTTCATTGGAGTTATACAGATCTCCCAAAAGTTGTCATACTCCATTATATACTATCAAAAAAAAAAAAAGTCACAGTAAGTACATCACCTACTAATCTCATCAGAAAAGTCTTTTAAATATTCGGAAGCTGTCATTTAATCATCAGCAACAAATATCTTCAGTCACTTTCCTTAACCTAACAGCTCTCTTGTCACCTTGAAGAATATGTCTGCCATATATTCAAACCTGAATAACCACAATTTGTCAGCCATTCTCTCAAGTAAAAATGTCCCTTGAAAAAAGCACTTGTTCAAGTTGCAACACAATCAATTGCAGAAGTGCTTTTCTTCTATACAACCATCATACCTTAAAATGCAGAAGTGCTTTATTCGTACTTCCCACTTCAACACACAGAATATTAAAAAGATGTTATACTCAAGGGTCAAAATTTAGTAATACTAATAATTTATACTGTTTCATCAAGGCATTTTAAAGTAAAACTGGCACCTTTTAAAATGCAAAGAATACAATGACTCTTAGTACAGTTTGGTGTCACTGTCTTTATTTGTTCTAAGATGCTAAACTGCTTGGATGCAGTTTTAGCCACCACTGCTTTTATACCATCAGTACAAATATCAACACAGTCTTAGTATGAAGACAGTTTTGGTCACATGAATCTTGTGAAAGGGTCTCAGAGACCCTAAAGGGTTTTTGGACAACAATTAAGAATCCCTGGTATAGAAAAAAAAGCTGAAGCCCTTAAGTACCTCTTTCAATTCCTCACTCCTACCTAGTGATAATTACTGATAACGGTGTGGTACATAACCTTTAAGACACACACACATCTGTGTATTTATTTAGTAAAAATGTGATGCTACAACACTCATAAATTATTCTGCAACTTTTTGGTCTACTCAGACATGTGTCCAGATCTATCTTATTCTTTAACAGGTACATAATATTCCAGAGTCCAGATACATCATAATTTGTTTAACTATTCCCCCTAATGGGCATTCAGATTTTCTCCTCACAAATGGTGCTACAGTCAGTATTCTTGCACAAATATCCTTAATGGGTTAATTCTGAAGACATTATGATAATTATAACAAAGCTATTCAATAATTTTTTAAAAACCCAAGCCATAATTAGGAAAAATCTATATACCTGGCTAATCAATTTGATAAACTCACTTATAAACACATAATAGAATAGGTTTCCCATCTTCCTGGCTTCTGGTGAAAATACCCAACTTGAGATGAAAAAGCTTATGCTGAATGCTAACTACTTATGGGTATTAAGTGTTAATAGCTACTGACAGCTATGTATGTTTAAGAAAAACTTCAGCTCAACACCTTATTAATATGGACAACAAGGCAAAAAAGAATGATTACACCTTGTGTTTACCTCAGGGAGATCTTCATTGTGCTACATGTCCACCTAAATTTAAACTATTCCCAACACAGACCCCGTACCATCTAGGCTTACAGTTCTACATGCAAACATCAAAGTAACAGAGGAAACTGGCAATGGAGGTGACCGAGCTGATGTGGGAAGAAAGTCTTTTGTAAACCGTAAATTCTCAGTAGTTTTATTTAGTTTTAACTTGGCCTTTTAAGAACAGAAAATGGCTTCAAATAGATTTGTTGGTGTTACAATTTTCTACTTAAAAACCACCTTAGGGGCTGGCCCGCGGCTCACTCAGGAGAGTGTGGTGCTGATAACACCAAGGCCCCGGGTTCGGATCCCATATAG
>NW_007727046.1:461262-462439 GCF_000696425.1 Galeopterus variegatus
AAAAAAAAAAAACAACACCTTAAATGCTATAGAAAACAGTAAAACTGACTTACCATCTTCAAAGGGTGTCCCTTCTGGTCTGAAAACAAAAAGATTTCTGATTAAAAAAAAGTATTTCATTCTGTTTTCTCCTGATCTTCAAGAATGGAAAGGATAAACTCCAACAGAGAAAGAAGGGCTCATTCTAATGATTCTTGGAGTTTTTAAGATACCATAGTTTAATACCACCATATCCCTGAATTTTTATAGATACAGGAATAAAGAATAACTTTCATTTTCTAAGTTTTCCTTTTAGGGTGGTTTACAAAACAAAACAAAAAAACCTGTCCATAATTTTAGCACAAAAAGTTCATAAATACTGACCGGTCATTTTGTAAATATGTGTATTCTTTTTTATTCCTAGACACCAAATGCCTAAATATGTGTATTCTTAAGAGAAAAAGTCATCTTTTCATTTTACAGCAATAAGATGGAAATCAATAGCTTTTAGTTTAAAATAATTATGAGACCAAACCAAAGCATCTTGCCTCCCAACAGAGCAATAGCTCTTGTTCAAATTGGCTAAGCATAGCTGATGTCACCTAGAAAGTCATATTCTTTTGCTCAGATCTTTCCCTGCCTCCATATCCCAATTTCATCTTTCCTAAGCAGCAACATAAAGTTTAATTGTTACTTGCAAGGCACATTCAGGATATCAAAGAAGCATGATGAACAGCCTGAATGTAACAGAATTACTTTACTCTAGAAGGGTGAACTTTGTTCATTTTCCACTAGTCTTTAAATGAAGACTCTCAAAATCAATTCTGTAGCAACTCGTAATTTTGTTTATGAAAGTATTCCTTTTACATTTTAGTGCAAAAGTTTTAAAAGAGTAAAAAGAAAAAAAGTAGATCAAGTCAAGGAAAATTGAAGAAAAGGCATAGGGAATTTTGAAATTAAAAAGCATATATGTAATACATAACATGCAAAATTAAGAATGCTTCTCAAATGGCTTCCCTCAGTTATTTCACACTGGGCTGTGAAACATTTTAACTGAGTTCTTGGCACAGTGGAAGTTTTCAATATTTTCGGTTCCAAGCCTTTTTACAGCTCCAATATAATGAGAGCAGGAACATTTGTGTGGCACGTTTTGTACAAAATAATTTTATCTTTTCTCCTTTACTATTCCATTCTATTT
>NW_007727046.1:463337-465333 GCF_000696425.1 Galeopterus variegatus
GTAATAATACCAAAGAGCAAATAAATTTTATATAACTGCCAACTTTTATTAAAATGTCTTTTCCCCTAATTTATCTTGTAGTTTCAATCCTTAAGATCCCTGATTTCACCTCAGTCTCTTTTCTCAGATAGTTGTTTAAATGTACATTCACTTTTCTTAAAGAATCACCACACATCTATAATTTGTTAAATCTTTCAACTCACCCAAATATAACTGCATTCCACTGCATGATGTTGTTTTCAGATGGTGCACCACTGACACCCACAGGTGGGTCCTCTTGCAATCTAGAAATTCAGAGTGGTAATTTAAAAAGTTGAACATTAAGGCCACTGAGGCCAAAAAGAACACTTATAGACTCTATACCATTTATTTTGCGACACAAACTAAACCCATTTCCCTGTTATTATGCTGATCTGGAATGAATCATGTGACTTAAATATACTGACCAGGTGATACACTTATTAAATACCTCTCCAAATTATCTGAAAGTCCAATTGTCTTGGGGAATCATCCCTCCTCGAATGTCATCGAGATTAAGAAATTATCTCTTCAAGAATTGATACATACAAACTGTCCTCTTGAACCAAAAAAGCTTAAAAAAATCAAAAGCAAAAAAATATTTTTACAGAACCATCGGTTTAGCTGCTGTAAACACGCAAAGACTCAGAGTCCTAACCACAGCTACCTGAAAAAGCAAACCTCAGTGTAAACACTAAACGACTGAAAACACTCACTTCAATTTAATTAGGAAGCTAGGTTTAGGCAGGAGATCTACTTTATTCCCTTTACAATGGATTTCAAAAGTATCCAGAAGCTTCAGTTAGGCCTTCCAGTAGTCCCTACTTTAAAGGTTCTGCACTAATATCAAATCTACCCCGTCACTCCAGAAGACTATGTACAAAGCTTCCAACATTCGTCACAGTCAAGTTCTTGTAACCTGAAGACCCTTGGAAAACTACCAAAGGTGCCATGCGTTCAACTCAGAAATAAGCAGAGAATCGCAAATAAAGAACCAGGGGAACAACGGACACGAACTGTTTTATTATTTGAATTTCAGTCATGGGAGCTAGTAAAAACTAATGATTTCAAACCACAGAAAGACAAGACTTTTCTTTCTTTAATTGATTATATAATTTTGGGGAATGACAAAAGACTTTTGCACCAAACACAGTAATTTTTTTCTTTTCTTTCCTTTTTTTTTTTGGCGGCTGGCCGGTATGGGGATCCGAAACCTTGACTTTGGTGATTTTTCAANCCACGATGAACAGAAGCCTTAAAGGAACTATACTGCTTGGCGCTTACCTTTAAACGGCTAGAAAAAACTACAAATGAATTAAGTTGGTGAAAGCCTAAAACAATGGCTTCCAAACGCTTCACAAAAGGCCTTATAAACGCGAAACTGATGTTACTTACTGAGCGGCAGATCTAAGTTTTTATCTCAGATATTTTATATCAGGGCAGGTCTTCCTAGAAAAAAATTTACGAAAAATGTGCAGAGTACCACAATGCTGTTTTCTCACTCTTTTGTGTGTGTGTGTGCGCCTCTCAAGTATTCAATAAAAGGCAAACAACTGAAAAAAAGTCGTTTGCTCCTTACACTCCCAACACCTTCTAACAAAACCTTATTTTACAAAAGGAGGCCTAGGGAGTATCAGATTAGCGCCAGTCTGAGGGAAGGCATTTTTCCAGACCTCAGAGGCTATAGATAGGGCTTTATTCACCAGCTAGAGCTGAGTTCCAGAAAGCACTGGCAGCCGGGGTGGGCAGATCTAAGGTCTCAGCTCTCTAAGCTAGTTCTCAAGGTCCTTCCAGGCGGGCGGGGCACAGTCGGGTTTCTGGGGATGGACTAACCACCCCGGACCTCGCGCCGTAGACCCCACCCTCACTGCTGAAAGGAAAGGAATTGTTGGGTGGGTTGGCTTTCCGCCCCAATCCTGACCCTTAAGGGAGACCGCGGGGCCGTGGAACAAAGCTGCCTGGCACAGCAGACATCTGG
>NW_007727046.1:466018-471408 GCF_000696425.1 Galeopterus variegatus
CAGTAATTTTTTTCTTTTCTTTCCTTTTTTTTTTGGCGGCTGGCCGGGATGGGGGTCCGAAACCTTGACTTTGGTGATTTTTCAAGTGGCATAATACTATGCAATCAGTTCACATACAAACGGCTCTTTTTAGTCAATTTCAAGCAAATCAGGCCACGATGAACAGAAGCCTTAAAGGAACTATACTGCTTGGCGCTTACCTTTAAACGGCTAGAAAAAACTACAAATGAATTAAGTTGGTGAAAGCCTAGAACAATGGCTTCCAAACGCTTCACAAAAGGCCTTATAAACGCGAAACTGATGTTACTTACTGAGCGGCAGATCTAAGTTTTTATCTCAGATATTTTATATCAGGGCAGGTCTTCCTAGAAAAAAAATTTACGAAAAATGTGCAGAGTACCACAATGCTGTTTTCTCACTCTTTTGTGTGTGTGTGCGCCTCTCAAGTATTCAATAAAAGGCAAACAACTGAAAAAAAGTCGTTTGCTCCTTACACTCCCAACACCTTCTAACAAAACCTTATTTTACAAAAGGAGGCCTAGGGAGTATCAGATTAGCGCCAGTCTGAGGGAAGGCATTTTTCCAGACCTCAGAGGCTATAGATAGGGCTTTATTCACCAGCTAGAGCTGAGTTCCAGAAAGCACTGGCAGCCGGGGTGGGCAGATCTAAGGTCTCAGCTCTCTAAGCTAGTTCTCAAGGTCCTTCCAGGCGGGCGGGGCACAGTCGGGTTTCTGGGGATGGACTAACCACCCCGGACCTCGCGCCGTAGACCCCACCCTCACTGCTGAAAGGAAAGGAATTGTTGGGTGGGTTGGCTTTCCGCCCCAATCCTGACCCTTAAGGGAGACCGCGGGGCCGTGGAACAAAGCTGCCTGGCACAGCAGACTGCAAACAAGCTCCGGCAAGAGCTCACTTTGAAGGAACAAGCAGGGGGCGCCGCAGGGTGCAGATTCGGGGGGATGAGGTTTGAGCGCTTGGGAGAGGCGTAGGGCAGCTGGCCCAAGTGGGCAGCAGGGAACCCCACGCCAACCGATAGCCACCTTTTTACTTTTGGCAGGGGAAGGAGGAGTATCTAAATTTCTTACGCCGCCAGAGTGGGCAGCCAGCGTGAAGGAGTGGGAGCCAAGGCTAGGACTGGGCTACTGTCGGTCCACCGGGCCCATAGCCGGCCCCCTAAGGCTCACGACCGGAAGGTGTCCGGGATCCCCGCCCTGCAGCCCCGCAGCTTTAGGGAGGAGCCGTCATCCAGGCGAAGGTGAAGGCCCTTACCGCTTGAAATCCCGCATGAGCCTCCTCCGGGCCGGGGTCGACATGCTCCCCAGCTGCCCCGCGGTCAGTCTGAGAGAAAAGAGTCCCGCGCAGCCCCCCCACCCCCCGGCGCGGCAGCCAAATCACTGTGGGTCACCGCCGCTGCCGAGACTGCACAAACAACCCTGCAATGACGTCTCCCTCCGCCGCCTCCAGATCCCTCCGCCCTCCGCCGATACCACAGAGCAAGCGGTGGGGGAGGAGGGGCCAGGACGCATGAGCGCTTGCCCCGGCAGCCTTGCGGCGGGTATCGTTTCCATTTTGGACTTCTGAACTAATAGACGAATTAGTGTGCTCTGTGCTCAGACTACAGATCGTGGATTAAGAGACCCCGAAGTCGAAACCGAAACACTAACCTGTCTCCCCCACGTCACTAGTTTAGGCTCGGCGGGACGGGGGAGAGAGGGACACATCCGGGGCCGAGATTTCAGGGAAAGGAGGTGAGATGACGTAAGATCACGTGACTGCCAGCGGCGTTGTCAACAATTCACCCCTGGGGGGAGGGGGCGAAGTATCTAGAACCCACGTGTCCCTTATGAAGCTATAAGAACAGGTCACTTCTGAATCTGAGTTTCAGCCAGGTCTACGAAGCGGGTAGTTAACTTTACGGGGTTGTAGGCAGGATACACCTTTATTAGTCGTTCCCCGTTTGTCCCAGGTGCTGGTATATTACCATTGTCCATAGCAGAAGCAACAGCTTCTTTTGCTTTCTAAGTCTTTAAAACGTAAGGAAAAATAATTTGGTCTTAACTCCCCTCTAGCTGGTTCGGTGGCTTATCAACTCTGGTACGTGGGGCAGGAGGGCAGAGTACATGGATCGCCATCTTCTAATAAATGCAGTATTGAATGCCGAGGCCAACATAAATTCTCCTGAAATGTTTCTTAGGGCCACCAAATAGCCTGTTTCTGCACTGCAGTGGGGTTTCCAGAGTTGGAAATTCTGGGCAGAGATAAAAAGAACAGTTATAGATTGTCCAAGACTTGTTTAAAGCCCCCAAGGAATTATGAATTTATTTTTCCTTTATGAATCTGCTTTCATTCGAAGATGTCCATGGATTTGCCTACGGTACAGTACCAAATAAATGTGGGGGTGTGACCTCGAGAGCATATCAATGATGGGTGGTTGGCTGTCAAAGAAACCTACAAATATGATTCACATCTGCGGGAGAGATCATGCAAACATGGGTGAGTTTATATATCTGCCTGAGGTAACTCATTTCAGGTTTTCTTCAGAAAGAAAAGAGCTGGTAGAGGTGTTGACCCTGTGGACCCTAAACATCTCTACTCTCTGAAATCCTTCCCTCTATTGCTTCCAATTCCTGTTTCTAGGACTTTGTTGATCACGAGGACTCTTGAGCACTTTAATATCAATTTGGGGAATTCTTCAGCTCAACAGGGAAAGGGAGGGTAAAATGAGAACCTTAGCATTGCCCCAAGCCTGTCCATGGTTCTATAGAACTAGAAAAGGTTAACTTTTCCCTCTTTCCTGGTACCTCTCTTTCTTCAAACCCTGAAATCTCTCTCTAGTTTTTGGTATCTGCCTTGGTGATCCAGTTAGCCAGGACTAACTCTTGATAGATCCTGCTATGCATTCACAATGTGATTCTCTATGTCATAAGCTGAATATTCTTACCTTATTTTTTTTTCCCTTCCTGCCATAGCAATCTTACAACTCCCCCTAGCTAAGGAGGAAGACAAATGCAGAGGCTTACATGCAGTGAAATGATAAAGAGAAACTATATATATATTTTAAAATCTGTTGTCATTTATCTAGTAATTAATAACTGTTTTAGAAACTGACAATGATTTTCCAAAATGAAATAAAAACTTTTGATAAATTCAGTGAATGTGATTCATGAAGTCTGAGAGCAATGTATTAGCAAGAATCACTGGCCTTCCTGGTCACCAGGCCTGCCATAACCTACTCGTAGGAAGGATAGTTTTAAGATTATGATTATATACTGTAGCGATTCTATAGCTCTTCTCTTGTGAGCTCAGAGGGCATGGACTCAGTGTGGTTCATTTTTTGTCCCTTGCAAATATTTAACCCACAACAAATGTTTAATAAAATGCTTATAGCAAGTCTGGGCCCACTATCAGATTCACTATGACATTCTTATTTATAGATAAAAAGTATCTTATAATATGGTTGAGTAACTTTTCAAAAGGAAAGACAAATCTGAATATTTTGGGTCATAAACAAAAAACATTACCACCTCTCCTTCCTCTCATGCTCCCCTCTCAATCTAAACCCAAGCAGGATAGCAGAAACACTTGGGAAGCTTTTAAAGTACCAATTTGTTATTATTTTTTTATTTTTATTTTTTAAAAGATGACCGGTAAGGGGATCTCAACCGGTGGCTTGGTGTTGTCAGCACCACGCTCAGCCAGTGAGCAAACCGGCCATCCCTATATAGGATCCGAACCCGTGGCCTGTGTTGTCAGCACCACGCTCAGCCAGTGAGCAAACCGGCCATCCCTATATAGGATCCGAACCCGTGGCCTGTGTTGTCAGCACCACGCTCAGCCAGTGAGCAAACCGGCCATCCCTATATAGGATCCGAACCCGTGGCCTGTGTTGTCAGCACCACGCTCAGCCAGTGAGCAAACCGGCCATCCCTATATAGGATCCGAACCCGTGGCCTGTGTTGTCAGCACCACGCTCAGCCAGTGAGCAAACCGGCCATCCCTATATAGGATCCGAACCCGTGGCCTTGGTGTTATCAGCACCGCACTCTCCCGAGTGAGCCAATGGCCGGCCCGAAAGTACCAATTTATAGGCCGGCCCATGGCTCACTCGGTAGAGTGTGGTGCTGACAACACCAAGCCACGGGTTGAGATCCCCTTACCGGTCATCTTTAAAAAATAATAATAATAATAAAGTACCAATTTATTTACCCTATCCCAGTCACTGGGAGTGAGGCCTTTTTAAAGGCTTTCCAGGTGTGATTCTAAAGTGCATGCTGACACGGGCCAGCAAAAGGTGCATACTGGGTTGGGACCCACTGGACTAGAATTTAAAGCATAGCGAGATTTGGCCTTTTACTCATCTTACATAAAAAAGAAAGCACCAATAAAGACGGCACTCCCTGGGCACTTGCTTTAGTGATACCCTTGTCATTCATTACAGGCTGTCACTCCAGCTGAACCCCCTGTCTACTTCTTAAGCTATTAGACACCAGCCTCTTTTTCCCCCTGTGCCCTTGGTACATCATTCCGCATGTGGTAGAACACCTTGAATTATTTGCTTTCCTAATGAGAGAGTTTTAGAGTCTTGACATGCACTAAGGGCGTTTTAAAAAAGGATTTCTAGGGAGTTGGAAAAATGTGAAAGGCATACAGCAGGTATTCAAGAAAAGCTCTTGATTTAAAAACCATCCGTTTTAAGGATGAATGTCGACCATTGAGGTCGAATTCAGGTATACGGGATATTAATGTCTGTAGATAACTTAGAAAAATGTAATCATAAGAATTCGTAGGAAGTCTCGTCTTACAAGTTGTCCCTTAATGACACCAGCTATCCTTTTAGGAGCCAGTACAAGTGGCGGGTGTTCTCCGATCCGAGGACATACGTGACGCAGTTTAGATACGCTCCGCCTCGGTTTCCATTCTCTAGTGGATTTGCAATCATTCACTCTGCAGCCAAAATGCGGATGCTCCCCCTCCCCCCTCAAAACCAACCTTGAGGAGGCTCAAACAGTGACAGCAGTCTGTACTAACCTCCCCTATTCCCAAGCACGATTCCACTCAGAGGATACCCGTCGTCTTTTCCGCTTCCTTTCATTTTCCTTTCCGGGTCGGGGCCCTGCCGATGTTCCGGTCTTGCGCACTAGGGCTCGAGCGCAGCCCACACCCAACTGTTGTCATAGTAGTGAGCAGCCCGGAACCAGCTGGGCTAGCGGGCGAAGTAGGGTTGGTGTCCGGCTGCTGGGCTGGAACTGTGCGGAGCCGGGCTAGCAGAACTACAGAATGGGCTGAGGTGGCGGCGGTTGCCCGGACGAAGTCGACAGCAGGGCGAGGGGCGCGACGCCGGTCCGCGATCCTAAGACGTTCGGTTTGAGTAGCGGGCGGGACCGAGGCT
>NW_007727046.1:473417-474147 GCF_000696425.1 Galeopterus variegatus
CAGTGTAAAGAAACTGTAAATATTAATCTAGCACTATTATGTAGAATAAATTGGAGGACTAAAAGTAAGAAGAGGAAGATCTGTTATAAATTTAATTCAGGAATCCTGGTAAATGTCATGAGGGTCCTTGCTAGAATGCAGCAATGTGAATGGAAAATCAAGTTAGAACATGATGTATTTCAAAAGAAGACATGAAAGAGTGTAGAAGGATATAGAAAGGCAGGAATCAAAGATATCTTTGAGGTTCAGTGACTGCTACAATTGATGGAGATATGAAAGACTCAAAACTTGAGACATGGTTTGGGAACTAGTTCAATTTTAGAAATGTTGAATTTGAGGTGACAGGAGTACATTTAAGTAAAGATGACCAGTAGTCTTTTAGAGATAGGAAACAANTAAAAATGTCTGCTTCGTGGGAGGCATTTTGCTAGATGCTAAGACTTTAAGGACGTAAAAGAGAGTTCCTGCCCTTCAGGGCTTTTATATTTTAAGCGGAAAGACAGGAAGCTATATAAAAATAATAATAAAAAGTGGTTCATAATAAATGCCAGGTGTTTAACACACAGTCCTGTTGGGCAAGAAAGATTTCTTGGAGGAAATGGGACATGAATTTGGCTTTCAGGGATGTGTGAGATTTAGATAAGAGGGAGAAACTGTTGTGTTCCAGGTTAGGGAACAGCATAAGGTCAGAGAGGCTAAAGCAAGACAAAGGACAAAGAGCAGAGTGGAA
>NW_007727046.1:477385-477682 GCF_000696425.1 Galeopterus variegatus
CACTGCTTTCATTGCTTTTGCCTTTAAAATAAAGACTGGACAGGAAAACATTACTGTTTACTGGACAGGACTACATTACCTAGGTGAAGGATTAATATTGTAGTGTCCAAAAGCAGTCATTTCTTTTCACTGCTGCCGGTATGTTGTTGCTGTAGTACTCTGTCGTCTTGCCAACCAGGGAAATTGGGAACAAAAATAGGAAGGAATCTGGCATTATATTTTGATGTGTTTTTCTATTTTCTTTTTTTAAAAAAAAGATGACCGGTAAGGGGATCTTAACCCTTGACTTGGTGTTGT
>NW_007727046.1:479205-482014 GCF_000696425.1 Galeopterus variegatus
TTTTTTTTTTGCTGCTGGTTCTATAAATATTGATCATGAAATGGGTTAAAATTTTCTTAAAATAGGAATATAAGCAAATCAATTGAGAAATTTTGTTGAAATGCATGGAAGAAAAGAAGCTGAGAGAATGTTTCTTTGTCTTTTTAAAATTACATAGGTGTTATATGTACAAAGTATTATGCTTGAAATAATTTATTAAAAATTCATTTCTTTTTGTCAATAGCAATTTCGTCATGAAAACCTGGTCAATCTGATTGAAGTTTTTAGACAGAAAAAGAAAATTCATTTGGTGTTTGAATTTATTGACCACACAGTATTAGATGAGTTACAACATTATTGTCATGGACTAGAGAGTAAACGACTTAGAAAATACCTCTTTCAGATCCTTCGAGCAATTGAATATCTTCACAATAATAATGTAAGTACTTTAGAGTAAGCCAAACTGTAGGATAAATATGAACTGTAAGTGCCTTTTAAACATTGTTCTATTTTTATGAAGGTTGCTAAACTTCTTTTTCTGTACAATAGTAATAGATATCCTGAAAATGGGGATGGGGGGTCACTACCTTACAATTTAGTTGCAAACCCAAAAAACATTTACTAAGCACTGTAAGTACAAGACAAACCAAGTATGGGATACTAAAGGTGGTATCAATATTTAGGTTTAGCAAAATCAACAGTCAACTAGGGCACCTTTTATTAGAGAAAGTGCATTAAAACGTTGAAAGTCAGGGCTGTGACTTAATGGAGACTTGCTCAAATGAAGGGAGGTTTGAAGTGAGGAACTGGAAATTAGGCCAGGGGAATAGCAAGTCAATGTGGATGTCTTTAAGGGAAGAAAGGAGAAATAAAGTGGCTGAGGGCCTTGTCATTTAACCTATGAAAAATCAAGAAAGAGAAAAGATTAACTATTCTGATTTTTAGTGTTGACTTCAGTATTGCCTAGTAAGTGTTTAGCTCAGCAGGTTTTTATGGAGCTTTTTTGTTTTTTTTTTTTTGTGTGTGTGTGTGTATGTGTTTTGGTGGCTGGCTGATATGAGGATCTGAACCCTTGACCTTGGTGCTGTGTAGCTTTTTTGGTTCTGAACATGGTTCTACTTTCTGGAAAATTAGATATATATTCAGGAAATAATAATATAAGCCTCAAAAATAGTTTTATTAAGTAGGAATACAGGCACAACAACTATGTAGGCCAGGCTTTTTCACACCAGATGCCTTAATTTCCAATTTTCTTTTTTTCTTTTCCTTATTTTTTGGTGGTTGGCGGGAACAGGGATTGAACCCTGGACCTTGGTGTTATCAGCACCATGCTCTAACTAGCTGGGCTAACCGGCCTTAATTTCCAGTTTTCTGACTTATTAATAGTGCATCTCATTTTGTGGCTCTGAAAAATACGTGATAGCAACTGGAATTCAGATTGTAATTTCCTTGCTAGGTAGATCCATGGGGAGGCAGTATAATGTGATAGTTAAGAGCATATGGTCTTCAGAATCAGACTATCCTGGGTTTTAGCCACCATGTTATCTATGAAAAACCACACAACTTGTGCAGTGCACAACTTGTACAACCAAAGGTGGCAGCCCCATGACTCTGTGGCCTTTGGAAAGTTATCTAACCTATCTGAGCCTCATTTTTCTCATCTGTAAAATGATACTATAGTACCTCACAGATTTTTTTAAAGATCAAATTAGGTAGCAGGTGTAAAGCATTTAGCACTGTGTCAGGCACATTTTAAGTGCTCCATAAGTAGTACTGGCACAAATCTGAGGGTTCTTCAAAAAGTTCATGGAAAAATTATCTTCAATTCTATTTTTCCATGAACTTTTTGAAGTACCCTTGTAGTTGTGTTATCTTTGTATCTGTATAGTGCCTTCTCTATAGTACACTCTAAAAATGTTTCTTGGGGCCGGCCTGTGGCTCACTCGGGAGAGTGCGGTGATGATAACACCAAGGCCCCGGGTTCAGATCCCATATAGGGATGGCCGGTTCGCTCACTGGCTGAGCGTGGTGCTGACAACACCAAGTCAAGGGTTAAGATCCCCTTACCGGTCATCTTTTAAAAAAAAAAAAAATGTTTCTTGAATAAGGGAGACTAAGTATAGGCTAAATTGAGAGTAGAAGACTTCAAGGTGCAATTCTGAGCTATAGCTAGGATTTCAGTAGAATAGAAGAAAAAATACATTGATGGGGTACCACTGTGAGACTAGAAATAGATCTCAGCAGGGGACTTCAGAGAGTGGTGATAAGTCAGCTGACAGAGACCAGAAGGAGATAAAATTGCACAGGTGCCCTGGGGAGAGGTTTTCCAGAGCCTTGAAATTCATCCATAGGAGATTGGACTTTTTCCTAAGGATACTGGGACACCATTAGAGGTTTTTGAGCATTGCTGTGACAGGATAAAAAGAAAACCTAAGCTTATTTTGGCAAGAGTAGAGGATAAGAATGGGTAGAGACTCAGAGAGATCAGGTGAAAAGCTATTATGATGGTCCAGATATGAGGTGGTAAGGGCTTGGACTAGGATAGTGGCAATGGGAAGGAGAAGGAGGATGGCAGGGAAGAGGATGGAAAGATTTTAAAAGGGAAATGACAGGATTTGGGAACTAATTAGATATGAAAGGAGTATAAACAAAGGGCGAAATTAAAGGTAATTACAAGACTTTTAGTTTGAAAGCAGGAGAATAATGGTGCCATTGATAGTAGCTGATTTTTATTTTTTTCATTTTATTTTTTAAAAGACGACTGGTAATGGGATCTTAACCCTTAACTTGGTGTTGTCAGCACCACGCTCTCCCAAGTGAGCTAACTGGC
>NW_007727046.1:482837-484194 GCF_000696425.1 Galeopterus variegatus
TGTCAGCACCACGCTCTCCCAAGTGAGCTAACTGGCCATCCCTATATAGGGATCCAAACCCACAACCTTGGTGTTATCAGCATCACACTCTCCCCAGTGACCCACAGGCCTGCCCTAGTAGCTGATTTTTAGAAGAGGGAATTGCTTTTAGATATATTGATATATTTTCAGGGACAGTGGGAATTTCTAAGTAAAAATATTAATTATATCATGGCTTTAGGAAGTTGTCAGAACTGGATATATAGATTTGGGAATCTTAGAGACTGTTGTTGAAGAAGTAAGGATAGATCACACTCCCAGGGACAGGAGGAAAAGTGACAAGCTCTCAGCACCAAGTATGGAAGAGTATCTGTGTGGGATTGGAAGACAGCAGAGAAGGAGGCCTAGACAGAAGCACTTCTTTTATTCTCTTGGTCTTATGTAGGACCTGGAGTAAAATTATCCCTGTCCCTCACCTCACAGAATGTTGTAAGTTTAATTACCTTTTAGAATTAAGGCATCCATGAATGAAGTGGCTCATTAGACTAGATATTATTATACTTTTTTTGGGGGGGGGCAGCTGGCCTGTAAGGGGATCTCAACCCTTGACCTTGGTGTTATAACACGAAGCTCTAAGCAACTGAGCTAAGCAGCCAGCTCCTATTATTCCTTTTATCTGTATATCTGAGTTTGGGCCCCTTGATGCTTTAAGGTTACCTTCATGTTGACGAAAATCAAGAAAATAAAACTTTATTTTCTTAATATTTCCAAATTTCAGGTGATTGATTTTTTATATAACTAAAATATCTGAGATATTGTCTACCATGAAAACTCATGTTCCTTTTAATAAGAATTAATGAAGTCAGATACAGTTCAGTACCAGAAAAAGCTTTCTGTCTCTAAAAGTATTTGTTAACCTTCTTTTATTTAATAATGAAAACATATTTCCTTTCTTAAAATAAAATTTAATGTTTATTTTCGGTAACTAGTACATTATAGGAATCTGGTACATCTTTCTCATTCTAGTTGTTTTTATAATTTAAAAATTTGATCCAGTTAATATTATAAGCTTCTTCAAAACCATTTTGGAAGTAGGTAGAGTATAAATGCAAATATTTGGCCACTTAAGGGAAAGAAATATTTATTTCTTCCCTCATTTATTTATTCAACAAATATTTATTGAGCATCTACCACTAACAAACATTGATTTTGGTAGGTGCTGGGAATGCAACCTTCAGTAAAAGGCTTGTTTCCTACCCTTAACGAGTTTGTTAAATTTTATCCAACTTTCAGTAGATTTTATGAATTACAAGTAATTCTTTTTGTCTGTTTTTTGTGTTTTTGGTGGCTGCTCTGTAAGGGGATCTGAATCCTTATC
>NW_007727046.1:484996-487969 GCF_000696425.1 Galeopterus variegatus
TGACAACACAAAGTCAAGGGTTAAGATCCCCTTACCGGTCATCTTTTAAAAAAAAAAAAAATTGACATACAATAATTGTACAGAAACTGTAAAACTTTGTTTCCTGAAGTACTTTAACGTACATTATAGGCAACCTGATGTTTTAGCCCTAAATATTTCACTATGTATCTCTTTATTTATTTATTTTTTATGTGGACCCACTGTCACTAGAACACTAAATCTCTTTAAAAAGAGGACATTTTCCTATATAACCTCAGGATCAGTATTATGTCTACACAATTAACAATAATTCCTTAGGGCCGGCCCGGTGGCTCACTCGGGAGAGTGCAGTGCTGATAACACCAAGGCCCCGGGTTCGGATCCCATATAGGGATGGCCGGTTCGCTCACTGGCTGAGCGTGGTGCTGACAACACCAAGTCAAGGGTTAAGATCCCCTTACCGGTCATCTTTTAAAAAAAAAAAAAAAAACAATAATTCCTTAATATCATCTAATGCCTAATTTATATTACAATTTACCCGATTTTCCTAAAATGTCTTTTACAGCTGGTTTATCAAAATCAGGGGCTGGCCCTGTGGCTCACTCGGGAGAGTGCAGTGCTGGTAGTGCCGTGGCCGTGGGTTCAGATCCTATATAGGGATGGCCGGTGCGTTCACTGGCTGAGCGTGGTGCAGACAACACCCTGCCGAGGGTTGTGATCCCCTTACTGGTCAGAAAAAAAAAAAAAATCAGTATCCAGTCAAGGACTGTACTCTTTGCCCATTTGGTTTTTAGGGCAAATAGGAAATTCCCAGTCTTGTAGCCTACCTCAGACATCATTATTCAGTCTATTTCTAGAAGCTACTGGCTTATTTTTTCATATACACATGAACATATACACATGATGTATAACATCAGATTGGAAAGTTTATTAAAGTGAAGCTCTTGGTGACTTAGAACTCAGATTCTTTGAGGCTGTTGGAGGTTGTGGAGGTTTGAACTGTCTTCTTTGATTAGTATTTAAATTCAAGCACATATGGTTATATAGAACAGAGCTATTATAAAAATCAGATTGTAATATGGAATTTTTTGTAATCCTGGAGAGCATTCAGCTACAAAGTAAAGGAGAATTAAACTCATTGTTTGAGTCTAAAGTCTGATAGTTACACCATGTACAAAACAACTCAAAATGATCAAAAACTGAGATATGAAAGCTAAAACTATTAGAAGAAAATGTAGGTGAAAATCTGTGTGGTCATGCATTAGGCAATGGTTCTTTAGTTATGACACCAAAAGAAAAGCAATCAAAGAAAACAGACAAACTGGACTTAAACAAAATTTAAAACGTTTTTTTTTGGCAGCTGTCTGGTAAGCAAAATTTAAAATTTTTGTACATCAAAGGATACCTTCAGAAAGTCAAAATATAACCTACAGAATAGGAGAAAATATTTTCAAATCATATATCTGATAAGCATTTAGTATCCCCTATACATATATACAGATCTCTTACAAACAACAATAAAAAGACAAATAGCTCAATTTAAAAATGCACAATGGATCCTTGTACTGGCCAGCTGCTGCCCCCAAAATAAAGAAATAAATAGAAATGCACAAAGAACTTGAATACACATTTCTCCAGAGAAGATATGCAAATGGCTGATAGCACATGAAATGATGCTTAACATCATTAGTCATTACAGAAGTGCCGGTCAAAATCACAATGAGATAACACTTCACACTCAGTAGGATGGCTATGATTTTAAAAACAGGCAATAACAAATGTTGGTGAGGAAGTAGAGAACTGGAACCTACATATAATGCTGGTGAGAATGTAAAATTGTACAGCTGCTGCAGAAAACAGACATTTCCTCAAAAAGTAGAACATAGAATTACCATATGACCCAGCAATTCAGCTCCTAGGTATATACCCAAGAGAATTGAAAACATATGTTCACACAAAAACCTGCACAGGAATATTCACAGCAACATTATTTAAAGTAGCCCAAAGTGGAAGCAACCCAAATGAATGTCAGCTGATAAATGGATAAACAAAATGAAGTATATCCATATAAGGGAGTATTTTCCAACCATAAAAAGGAATGAAGTACTGATACACATTACAACATAAATGAACCTTGGAAACATTATGTTAAATGAAAAAAGTCAGATGTAAAAGACCACATATTATTCCATTTAAATGAAATATTCAGAATAGGCAAATCCATATTTGTATATCTTCTTTGAAGAAGTATCTGTTTGAGTTCTTTGCCCATTTTTAAATTAGATTATTTGTCTTCTTATTATTGAGTTGTATTTTACTTAATTATTTTTGGCAACTGGCCAGTAAGGGGATCCAAACCCTTGACTTTGATGTTACAACACCATGCTCTAACCAACTGAGCTAACCAGCCACCCCCTTGAGTTATAGTTTATATATTATGAATACCACATGCTTATCAGTTATGTGATTTGCAAATATTTTCTCCCATTCCATAGGCTGTCTTTTTGCGTTCTTTTTTTTTTTTTCTTTGGTGGCTGGCTAGTTACAAGGATTAAACCCTGGACCTTGGTGTTATCAGAAGCACACACTAACCAGCTGAGCTACCAAGCCAGCCCTTTTTTGCATTCTTGATAGTGTTCTTTTCTATTTATTTCTTTTTAATAATTTCTCTTGATATCCTTTATTTGGTGAGCCATTGTGTTCATACACATAAACTACTCTATCAGGCATGTAATTTAAAACTCCTGCTTAAGGCCGGCCCGTGGCTCACTCGGTAGAGTGCGGTGCTGATAACACCAAGGCCACAGGCTCGGATCCTATATAGGGATGGCCGGTTTGCTCACTGGCTGAGCGTGATGCTGACAACACCAAGCCGAGGGTTGAGATCCCCTTACCGGTCATCTTTAAAAAAACAAAACAAAACAAAAAAAACCCTCCTGCTTAATTTCCTGCTTGTGCAGGCCCTCATAGTCAGCCAGAAGTAAGAGCTTAGGA
>NW_007727046.1:489249-490502 GCF_000696425.1 Galeopterus variegatus
CCCGTGGCCTTGGTGTTATCAGCACCACACTCTCCCGAGTGAGCCACAGGCCGGCCCTTAGGAATGGGGCTTTAGAGGAGCTACAACCCTGTTAGTGGCTACTAAGCTGCTGGTTTTCAAGGCTACTAGGAGCTGTGAAGAGAGGAATGGAAATAGGACAGGTTTATTATACTACAAAGCTCAAAGCTTGCTGTTCTTACTGAGATTTGGCTGCTTTTTTCTTTTTAAATATGCTCTCAGAATTGTTGCAAGCCTTTTTGGTTAGTTTCCAGAATTCTGACAAAGTTGATTTTGACACTTTCCCCCAATGTTCTCAATACTTTTATGGAGGAGAGCATTTTTGGAGGTCCATTATATGCCATTCCTGCTGATATCTTTCCCTTGGCTCTTTATCACACTGCCTTCACAATTTGTAATTCCTTTGTTTGTGTTATTTATTTATTTATTTNCATTATATGCCATTCCTGCTGATATCTTTCCCTTGGCTCTTTATCACACTGCCTTCACAATTTGTAATTCCTTTGTTTGTGTTATTTATTTATTTATTTATTTGCTGACTGGTAAGGGGATCTGAACCCTTGACCTTAACCAACTGAGCTAACCAGCCAGCCTGTTTGTGTATTTGTTCACTTGCTTATAATCTGCCTTTCTTATTAGACTGTAAAATCCATGAGGATTGGAACTTTATTTATTGCCTAGGACAGAATTTTTCATAGAATAGGCTGTCAATAAATATTTATTAAACAAATGAATTTAATTAATAGGTGATAACAAGTCAGGGATGTTATGAATATCTACCATTTATAGATATTTATGTAGAAAAGGAACACCACAACATCAATTTGTTACATTTTCTTAAAGCAATAATCAGGGCTGGCTGGTTAGCTCAGTTGGTTAGAGTGCAGTTTTATAATCCCAAGGTTATGGGTTTGGGTCCCCATACTGGCCAGCCCCCAAAAATAAAACAAACAAAAAAACAGTAATTAAAATGTTTGGATAGGGCCGGCCCGTGGCTCACTCGGGAGAGTGCGGTGCTGATAACACCAAGGCCGTGGGTTCGGATCCCATATACGGATGGCCGGTTTGCTCACTGGGTGAGCCTGGTGCTGACAATACCAAGTCAAGGGTTGAGATCCCCTTACCGGTCATCTTTAAAAAAAAAAAAAATGTTTGGATAGACTCAATATACTGAATAATATTGGGGATACAAAATAAGTAGAAAAGATATGTTGCCTTCAAAGATTTTATTTTAT
>NW_007727047.1:0-649 GCF_000696425.1 Galeopterus variegatus
AAAAAAAAAAAAATTACTATCATTGAAACAATACGAAATTGGAACAGAAACAGACATGGGAACTGTGAAACAAAAGAAAGTCTAGAAATAAATCCAGACATGTGGGAATTCAATACAAAATAAAGCAGGCTTTTTAAAAACATGTCTGCTTTAATAAACAGCACTGGCATAACTGACTATGCAGCTAGAAGAAAATCCACCTAAAGCTATATGAAAACTTAATTCCACATGGGCTAATGATCTAAAATTTTCCATAACTATATTAAAATATGCTATAATAAACCCGAACTACCTCCTCACACCTAAAAATTTAAAACAATGAAAATGTTCAATGGTTTTAAAAGTCAGACTGTATTAATAAACTAAATAACAGGAATAATAATAACTTGAATTTATTCTAACAGGGTTGAGATAATGCAAAGAACACTGAACTAAACTGGCATCACCAACTTGCTGTATGACTTTTGCCAAAGCACTTAATTTATCTGTGTAAAAGTTTCCTCATCTCTAAAATTAAGACAATAATGTCAACCTTGAAATCTGCTGTGAAGCTTAGATATAATTTACTAAAATTACATGGATGCATAATAGGTGATCAAGTATAATATTACTTAAAATATTTTAAGAGCTATATACACGTGGGTATCAT
>NW_007727047.1:2103-4576 GCF_000696425.1 Galeopterus variegatus
GTGACTGATTTGTTAAGGAAGTAGATTAGAGGAGTTCCTTTTAAAAAATCCTATACATTTTGTAATGTCATTTGTACCATTTTCAAAAATATTAAAACTATTTTACAGAAAAAAAAAATAAAATAAAATAAAATAAAAAATAATAAAATAAAATTTAAAAAAAGAATTTTGGAAATTCCTAGGTAGTAATTTCTTTAGAATAGTGTTATTTTTTTCCCCAAATTATTGGCCTATGTTAGCTTAAGACAAAGTGCATCCAAAGTCAAACAAAAGTTAAAACAGAGTGACTTTTTTTTTTAGGGCACACTATTTGCTTTCAATATTTCTTTGGGGGAGGGAACACCACACTTCTACTCATTTAAGAGAAATAGTTTTGCAGTACGGCAGTCTTGGTCTTTTTTCTTTTTACACCCATTATGCCATGAATTTATAGGGAAGAGGTTCCAACAGCTTGGGCTCCTGGCCATTGGTTCTCACAATGTGTGCTTCTCTGGGTGGAACAGGCTGGTGCTTCAACTGAACCCAGGTTCCTTTCTCTTTTGCTTCCTTCCTTTCCTGATCGTTTTCCTTCACGCGTTTTGGGTGAAGCTGTCTCGGCTCTTAGAGTACTTAATATGCTTAATACGCACATAAATTCTCTTTGTAAGAATCTTGCCTTGTCTGTTTACAGCAATGCCAGCAGCATGCTGGGTAACACTGTAGACTCTTCCAGTTTTGCCACGGGAATGAACATTAGTGGGGCATTCATTTTGAGCAGTACATTCCCTTGATGTCTACATATTGCCTTTCTTGTAGATTCGCATGTATGTGGACAAAGGAACAACTCCATTATTTTCTAAAAGGCCTAGAGAACATATATCAGGGGCCTCTCCTCTTTCCCTGTGTTCCCTCATTTGGGCGAATTACTGCAAGATGGCGGTTCCCACCGAAAGGAAATTAGGGAGTGATTATTGCTTTACTAAAGGACTGGATGAAAGGTATCTCAATAGATGACCTGCGTAAAACAGTTCCTCAAAGTAAACTTAAAATGAAGTAGAATTTATAAAAATCAATTGAGTTTACTCTGCAAAACATTTTGGTGCTTTTTATTCCAGAACAATAGTTTTACAGCACAGGTGGAATAAGAGCCACCAGGCAGTGGTTAACTATTAATTTAAATTTGGTTCCTTTTTTAAATAGTTCCCCTGACTCCTCACCTGGAAACTTCCTTTTTTTATTTAAGAATTGACTGAGTGTTCAATTAATGTTTCATTTCAGGTTTTTAATTATAATTGTGTTCAAGTCTCCCATTAATATACAACTTTCGAGGAATAAGGAAATGTACAGACATTTAAATCCAACTTGGCTTTCTATTTATTGGTAATAAAACATCCACATGAAATGGGTTACTCAAAGCAAAGTGCCTTCCTCCTCATTTCAGCATGTAGGAATAAAACAGGACATTACAGAAATAAACCTGTTGCTTAAATTCAAAAATGTAGGCACTTCCAATCACAAATGCAATATTGGTATGCTTTCTATGCCTTAACATCTTTATTCTCCAAATCAAAAACGATGTCTTCTTACCTGCAGAAAAGTCATTTTTTACATAATTCCAATTAAACACCATGGATCATTTATCAAATCGAAAACGTCAAAATCTGGTACGTATTTGTGTGTATATTAATTGCACGGATTATTCATCTCAAAAACTTCTTTAGACAATTTTAATAACAATGATATGAACGAATCTCTTCCCTAGAAATCATTTATTGTGTACCATCACCAAGAAAAATAATAAGATGAAAATATGTTTTAAATCTCTGTGTACGGTGAATACCAACAGGAAAAGCTGGTGTAACTCAAAGGACTTCACTGCAGTGACCAGAATAAGCAGCAGTTCTGGTGACGAAAATGGTACAATCTATGATTCTGTTGACCGACCAGGTCTGCAGCCCTGTGCGCTAAGGGACACCGCCGGTGCCATGGCAACTGCCAGCCATAGCAACAGGAGGCCATGACAACAGTCGAGACGATGACATGACAGCCATGACAACGAAGCGAGATGCGCAGGTTAAGCGCTGAGCTTCTAACCGGACTCGGAGATAAGGGCTGAAGCCCGAGAACGAAGAAGGTGGACACAGCCTGGGAGTCCAGGGAAGGAAGAGGGGACGTTACGGATACAGAGCCGCCCCGCCCGCTCCCTGCCGGTCCCCACTTGTCGAAAGTCAGGGAAGAGCAGAGGATCCAGGCAGGGCACCGAGGAACAGCAAAGGAGACAGAAAAGAGGAACCAGGCAAAGAGGCTCACGGGCGACCAGCACAACGGTCTCCGTCGGGGCCTCTCGGCGCCGCTGAAGGCAGCAGGAAAGGGCGAACGGGGCGCCTGCGGACCCCGACAGCACTCACCAGGGTCGTTCCAGCCCCGGGCAGGGCCCGCGACCAGCACAAGCAAAAGCAGGCCGAAGAGCGGGTAGCGCCCGGGCGCTCCGGGG
>NW_007727047.1:5424-10095 GCF_000696425.1 Galeopterus variegatus
GCCTCTCTGCTGTGTCGGGTCTCCGAAGACGCAAGAGGGTTCGACCCGCAGTAAGAGGTTGAAACCGTCGCGACGTGAAATCTAAGAAATGCAATCAAGTTATGTATTTCCAAAACCTCGATAACCTTCTCCAGGGAAGTTAGTGTACTTCATTCAACTTTATGTCTTCGGCACCTAGCATAGCGCCTGGCACATGATTGGTGTTCTGTTACTATTTGCTAAATTCAGAGAAGGTTCGGGCGAGAGGTAGAATGGAAATATATTGTCTGGTTTCAGAGTACAGACCTTTATCTATTTCCTTGCATGTGGAGGACATAGTAATGTGCAAGATGTCATGTGGAGGGGAAAATATTGCCTGAATAAAGAACCACCCAGAGAAAACCAGTCTCTAAGCTTTAAGGTCTGACAGGCCTGGGTTTCTTTCATTTATCCAGCAAATATATTTTGAATGCCTGATATGTACCAGGCACTGTTTTAGGCACGAAGGATACAGACAAGGTCCCTGTAGTCATGGAACTTACATTGAAGTAGGATAGGACAAAATACAAATTAAACAACAAAAATAACAGGTAGTGATAAGTGCATTCATGAAAATATAACAGTGGGACAACAAAGACTAGGAGGCAACTTCAGGGAGGGCCTTGCTGAAGAAGTGATTTTGAAGTTTGGGATCTGTTTTTTGTTGCTGTTGTCTTTTTGGGGAGGGGGTAGGTGGCTGGCTGATAAGGAGATTCAAACCTTTGACCTTGGTGTTATCAACACCACACTTAAACCAAGTGAGCTAATGGGCAAGCCATGAAGCTTGGAATCTGAATTACGAAAGAGAACCAGCCATACAATATCAAAGGACTAGCCTTCACTGCCTGGGAAACAGCGGATGCAAAAGCCCTAGCTCTGTGTTTTGAGGAACATTCAGTCAGATCCCACAGGTTAAGGGCTCAGTACCACCAGACTGCCTGCTATACTTATTACTAACTGGCTGTAAATTAGGGTTCACATGACCCCGTCCTTCAGTTCAATGATTTATTTAAGATGGCTCATAGAACTCAGGGAAACACTTTATTTAGGCTTACCAGTTGCTGTGGATAAAATGGATCATGTATCCCAAAGTTCACGTATTAGAAGCTTAATTCCCATTGTAACTGATGAGGGTGGGAAATCCTATTATGGTAATTGAAAGGTGGAGACTTGAAGAGGTGATTAGATTGTAGGACCATGCCTTAGTGAATGGATTTATAATAGTGGTCGGGGCATGGTTCTGAGGGTTTTAAAAGGATAGCATGTGAGAGCCTCTCTGCTCCATTATTTTCTGCCATGTGAGACCCCTGCATTGCTGTAAAGCTACCACCAAAGAAGACCCTCATCAGATGTGTTCCCTGGACTTTGGACTTCCTCAGCCTATAAAACTGTAAGCAATAAATTTTGTTTTATAAACTACCCAGTTCCAGGTATTTTGTTATAAGAAACAGAAACGGACTAATATTCCAGTTTATTATAAGGGATACTATAAAGGATACAGATGAACAGCCTGGATGAAAAGATGGATGGGGCAAGGGAAGGAGGGGCACAGAGCTTCCATGCAATCTCTGGGTTCACCACCCTCCCAGCAGCTCCATGTGTTCATCCTGGAAGCTCATTTGTATCTTGTTGTCCATGAGTTTTTATAGCTGTCCCCCCACCCCCAATGCCAGCCTTTCCTGGAGGTTGGTGGGTGGCCTGAAAGTTTCAACCTTCTAATCCTCTAATCACTTCTACTTTCTGTTGACTGGCCCCATCCTTAGGCTATCTAGGGGCCCCATCCTAAGTCACCTCATTAGCATAAACTCAGCTATTATCAAAAAACTCATTGTAACAAGAGACACTCATCACTCTGGACATTTCCAGGGTTTTATGAACTCTGTGACAGAAATCCAAGACAAAGTCCAAATATAATTTTTATTATACCACAGTAAATGTCTTTAAAAATCTCTGAGACATATTAATAGCAATGGGTGAACTTGATTGGGATCCTGATTCAAACAAATGATAATATATAAAAAATAAATGACATTTATGAGACAATTGGAAATTTGAACACTGACTAGATATATGATATTAAAGAATTGGGGGTCAGAGGGCATGACCACTGGCCAGTTACAGATCCAAATAAAAAATTATTTTTTTAGTATAATTAGTGTACCATGGTTATGGGTTTTAAGAATCCTTTTTAAAAACATACTGAAATATTAAAGATGAAATTATGTCTGCAATTTGCTTCAAAATAATAGGGAGAGAAATAATACGGGAGGTGGGGAAAGTGGATAGGGAGTACAGATAAAATAGCATTGACCACGTGTGGGTTAATAATTTAAGATAGCTAATGGTACATGGGAATTCATCATACTATTCTGACTAATTTATTATACATTTAAATTTTTACATAATAAAAGGTGTTTTAAAAACTAAAGCCAAAAACTGCTCTGAGCTTTCTCTGACTTGATCTGTAAGAGTAATTACCAGCTTACAAAAAGGCAGAGAAGATTAAATCAGATAAATGTTCAATCACCCATTACATAGCAGCTACTCGATAAACAAGTTTTCTTCCTCTCACCCCTGTCCCCATCGTCATTAATTAACTTTGAAGGACAGGAAACCACCTGTACAAAAAGTATTGAAACTGTAAAAGGTAGCACTGATTAACTAGAAAGCATTTAAAGGATATAACTAGCATTTAGGATTCTCTTGGAAAACTAGTGAAGAAAATTCCTAACTTCTACCTTTTTTCAGACAATGATTTTCAAACTTCAGTCTGCATAAAAATCATTTGGGGTACTTACTAAAATTTCAGACTTGTGGGCTCTGCCCACAAAAGTTATAATTCAGAAGGTCTGGAATGGGACCCAAGAATTTGGGAAGCATTCCAAAGAATTCTATTGTAGGTGGTCTTTGAAATATAATACTTGCAAACACTGTTTTTAAGGTCTCAAGTGACTAGTCTCTAGACAGCATCTGTGGAACAAAAATAGTCCTTAGAGTGGTGAGTGTTTTCTTGCTAAAAACACTGAATCTCATGGGAAAGTCAAAGGAGCACAATCTCCTAGTACTCCACCACCATGGAAGAAAAAGTATCCTTCAACCTGATGAACAAACCCAGTTACCCGACATCTGTGATACCCCACGCATTTGTCATCAAAGGTATCTGTAACACCCAACACATTTGTATTCAAAAGAGGAAATTAGGGGACTACCACTAACTCAAACACTGAAGCTTGGGAAAGCTACCCCTCGAAAGCCTTCCTAAAATGCGATCTTTCCTCAGGAGCCAAGCTATGAGCCTATGAGGTGTGAACCTCTCACTTCTCATCACCAGTACCACCGCCACTGATAGCTGTTTCTACTGTGTTCCCTCAACCATCCCTCCTTTCAAAGATGGAATAGGAAAAAAGGTTTATTTTGCATGTATAATGAGATTTCACAGGAAAGAAATGTAAACCCAAAGAAGTGATTAGGCCTGGGAGCATATATATCACTTTAACGAAGGATGATACAATGTGGAAAAGCAACTAGACAAAGTGGAGGAGTTTGGGCTTCTAGGGGCAGTAAATTGTGAGAGGGCAAATATATGGGGAAAATAATGGAAGATAGGATTATTTTAGTAGTGTTTATGCAGATTCATATCCGAGCTGTTCACAGTCATAGAGCCAGGTCCTCTTCTTGGTCAGGAAAATGGAAATCTTTACAAATGGAAAATTTTGTGTTACGATTTTTTTTTTTCAACAAACGGAAATTTATGTTACTTTTACAAAGGGAAACATATGTTCTGCTTTTGGACAGAAAAGGAAGAGCGGAGAGTTCTCAACAAACGGAAATTTATGCTACTTTTACAAAGGGAAACATATGTTCTGCTTTTGGACAGAAAAGGAAGAGCGGAGAGTTCTTAATTGCCTTCAGCCCAAAATAATCCTTATGCCAAAATGGCATATTTTGGTGTGGCATAATCTGATCCCCCTTACTAGCAATTATCAGTGTTGCAATTTTCACCTTTTTGTGTCCATGTCCCTCACTAGTCTGCAGACTCCTTGACGGCAGAAACTGCACTGGGTTTTGCTCACCTCAGTGCCTGGCCCTGTTCCCAACACATAGTAAATGTTCAATCAGAATTTGTAGGATGGCTAAATAAATGCATTGGACCTCTGCTTACTCTCCTTCTAGCCCTGTTACCACCAGGAAGACCGCCATGCTGAGACTCTGCAGGGATGGGATCTGTATTCACTTCACCCCTCACCGGGCCCTGCTACTCCTGTCCCAGGAGGTGGCTCCTCCCCAGCCCCGTACTTTGTGGGACACCGAGGAGGCAAGCGTAGACCACCCACCTCGCCTTCCTTCCCTTCTGTTAGGAGGCTGGCGGGGAGAAAGGGACGGGTGCGCTTTGTAGGACGTAAAGTCACCCCCAGAAGACATCACACGCGCCTTCCACAGGCCGGCCGCTCCTCGCGCTCCCCTCTCCTTGAAGGATGTGGGGGGCCGCGGGATAGTGATGGAGGCTTCGGCCCGAGCCTGACGG
The DNA here is from genome assembly GCF_000696425.1 of Galeopterus variegatus. Taxonomy (NCBI): domain Eukaryota; kingdom Metazoa; phylum Chordata; class Mammalia; order Dermoptera; family Cynocephalidae; genus Galeopterus; species Galeopterus variegatus. The sequence goes on from NW_007727047.1 coordinate 9,968, forward strand.
GAAGGCAAGGGCAGGCGCCCGCACGTCCGCCCAGGCAGCCAACACCCGGGACCGGACGCGAGGCGAGGAAGGGACCCGCGCGGACGCCCCAGCCCGGCGCGCCCCCCGCCCCCGCGCGAGCCGCCGGC
>NW_007727047.1:10423-60182 GCF_000696425.1 Galeopterus variegatus
GACTCTCGCCCCCGGCCACCTCGGAAGCCTCGAAGCGGGGGTGGGCGCGGCGCCCTCGGGGAAAAGACGGCCCGGACGGCGGCCGCTCCCCGGCGGCCCCTACTTTGTGCTGATTTCGGCAGTCTCTCCCCCACCCGTCGCCCCCCGGACAAAGAAGGAAGCGGTGCGCGGGCAGTTAGGAGTCCCGCCGCGACTTGGGCCACCAGACACGTCTGCAGGAGTTTGCATGCCAGGGAGTGGCGGGCGGAGTGTGGTTGGAGGGGGTTGAGGCCGCTAGGGGTGCCGGTGACGGAAAGTCAGTGTCGTCCCCACGGGAAGGCATCAGGGACACCTTCGGGGGCTGTACGCCTGCGAAGAGCTTAGGGACGGTTCTTCCCGAGACCTCGGCCACCCACATCCACTCCCGGGACGCCCCTGCTCCAAGCGTTCCACGCTCCTGACACCGATGCTGTTGGACAGCGCGGTGTTTGTACGGTAGAGAAACGCTGTGCGCGACCCCGAAGTGCCCCCGCTCGCTTCCTGCTTCCAAGATTGCACGTTGAGACTTTTTCAGATTTCCAAGTTTGCATTTTTTTTTAAAAGGTAAAGTAGTGTTCCACCTTAATGCAAAATGACTCGTTTATTCGTGGGTTTTCTTTAGAGATGAGGTATGTTGCATTTGTTTTCTGTGTGGTTAGAAGCAAAGTTTTCCACTGACTTCTTAACAGCAATTAGTGGATTTCTTGTCCTGCCGCTTTGTGGGAGCGAGGGCCAGCAGAAGTGAACAGCTTTGACAGTGGTGTTTTCTGTGTTGTTGTTGTTGTTTTTATCTTGAAGGACAGCTTTAGTGGAGTTTCTTTTCCAGGGTCATAATTTTTACTGTTCCTTGTTTACTTTCAAGGGTGGAAACATTTCATTTCCCATGTAACACCTTGTCATTTGAGCAACTGGGCTACTTTATAATCTTTTGAACTGTAATAGACTCTTTTAAATCCTTATGTGAGGCAGTTATTATAAAATTCTGTGGTTTTTAGGATGTTGCCTGTTTCCTGTTCTTCCCCATTTCTTCCGAGTTCTTAATGCAGTAGTCTCTCTGAAGAAAATAGCTTTGTAATATCCTCCTCCAAACCTAAGTAATCAGGTGGAATTGTACTTACACTTTTGATTTAAGTAGCATTTTCTGGTTGTTATGATTATTTATCAGGATGTTTCTTCCTGATATTAGGGAGGAGTGTTGCTATAACTAGCCTTTACTTATTTCTTGAGGCTTGTGCCTATTATTTTGTGGTATACTTGATTCTCTTATAACTCCCAGGTTGGGGAACTGGTCCCTTCTCCTACTCTAATTTCTTTGTAGTCACAGAATCAGCGTTTTGTCTCTCGAGAGTTCTGCTAGATAATTGAGCTGTTCCATCCTAGCCTAGAGGCTTTGGAAGTAGAAACCAGACTCGTGTAAGTGTTGTCTTCCAAAGGTTGCATCACTCAGTTACTGTACAAATTCTTGCCTTGTTGATGTGTCTTTTCAGACAACAGTTTTAGATACAAATGCTGAAATTTGTGTGTAAATCAGCCTAGTTGCTGACTTCATAAGACTGAAGAAACTTTTACCGGTTTTGAGAACACTTTGGGGCAATTTATTTAACCTTATTTGCTTTTGTCTGGTATGACTGAGATATGAAATGTCACATAAAATTGTCATTTGAACATTTTTAAAATATTGTGTATTGAATGGAATGGAAGTATTACCCCAGGGTAGGTATCTTGATTCTCCAAACAGTTCCAAGAGCCTTACTTTTTCATTATACAGTAGAGTTTGAAAAGAATTGGACTCTAAGGCGTAAATAAATGCATTAATAATTTTCTTCCAATATTAATATTCACAGCACTTATAATAAAACAATCTTGGTTTATGTTTTAAAAATTGTTCTTTGATGCCTGAATCTTATCTCGTTTTAGTGCCTTGATTTTTTTTTTCTAAGAAATAATTCTCATTCATTTTTTAAGAGTGTAGTCAAAGAATTTAGACTTTCTTTTTTGATAAGAACATGAATGATCATCTGTCATAGTACAGAGCAGCCCTCAGAGATCAAGTTCTTAAGGCTGCTGGTCTTTTGCAGACGTGTCTGCAAACATACTTTTTTAGATTTCTTTTGCCTGATTTAAAATTCTTTTCAGTCTTCTTCCTCCTGTCAGAGGGTAACTCTTGCTTGTATGCAGCTCTTTCTCCTATTTGTCATTTGTTTCAACGCAGGAAACAAGATAAACTTACAAAATTACAAAATTTCACATCACAGGATAAGGTAATGGTGATTACCTTTGGGAAGGGAAAGTTACTTTTCACATAATTTTGTTCTGGGTGCATGAATTACCTATTTAAAAATATATATAAATGAGCATAGATGAATTTTTAAAATAACTTTTTTGCTCTGTTTCCATTTATACCCAACAATTGTGTCACAAAAATGACTCAGTAACTTCTAAATAAGAGCTTGGGGTTGGCCAGTTACTCGGTTGGTTAGATATGGGGCTGAGAACACTAAGGTCCAGGGTTGGATCCTGTACCAGCCAGCAGCCCGCTACCCGCCCGCCCCTCCAAAAAAAAGAGAGCTTAAGCGTCTGTTTTTTTGTTTGTTTGCTTGCTTGTTTGTTTTGGTGGCTGGCTGGCCTATATGAAGATCCAAAACCTTGATCTTGGTTTTATAATAAAGTGCTGTAACCGGCCAGCTCCTAAGGGGCTGTTTATAGAGAATGTTAGCTGTAGTATATGGGTTTTTTCACATCTATTTTGTCTCTTTTTAAGTAGGGAACTTAACTGTTTGACAACTACATTTCAAAAAATGTCGATACGTTTTTACTTCTCAGAATGTCTCTTAACAGTATCTTTAGTATTCAGAGAATTACTTGCATTTTAGATCTAGTACATGTCTCATTTTATAGAAGAACTGAGATTCAGGTAAATTTTTTTTTTTTGTCCAACTTCTCAATGTACATGGTAGTCGATTTTCATGTCCCTTTACCCCCTTTCCTCTTTTCCCCTTCCCTCTCTCCCCTCCCCCCCACTACATGATATCTGTTCACTTGTCTTAAGAAGTTCAAGGAATTGTTGTGATTGTTGTCTTCTTCCCCTGCTCCCCTTATTTGTTTGTTTATTTATTTATTTATTTATAGCTCCCTCAAATAAGTGAGAACATCAGGTAAATTATTTAGACAACTAGATAGTAGCTAGAAGGGACTAGGACCCTGCATCTCAACTCTGAGTTGATCAGATGTTGTTGTTATTAGCACCATGCTCTAACCAACTGAACTAATTGGCCAGCCTGTTATTAACAGAACGTTGGGCATAAGCATCAACAACAACAGAAAAACTTGCTGCCTGCTCTTAACCAAGTGAGCAGTTGAGAAGGAAAGGCAAATACAAATCAATATGAAATTGCAGCTGTGGTAACTAAGCAAAGGAGAGGCATTCATTGCAAAGAGGTCCTCTGCACTTGCATGTGCCTCTGCCTGGAATGCTCACCCCAGATAGCCACGTGATTAACTGCAGATAGCCACCTGATTTGTTTGCCGTGGCTGGCCAGTGCAGGGATCCGAACCCTTGACCTTGGTGTTACTGGCTTTTTTGTTTTAATCATTTTATTCTCCCATTAGAATGTAAGTTCCATGAGAGCAAGAGCTTTGTTTTTTTTTTTTTTTTTTCATTTCTCTATTTCCAATATCGAGAAACACATTAGGTGCTCAATAGATATTTGTTGAATGAATGAATGAATGAATATAACAGGGGGAATTGGACTAGTCAGAAGATGAGGAAAAACTTCATTGAGGAAGAGATGATTGAGCTGAGATCTGAAGGAATAGTAGGAGTTAATGTGGAGGAAAGAGGGAGTCTCGAGTAGGCAGGAACACACGCTCCATGAGTGGGAAAGGGCCCTGTGGCATCCACTGCCATATCCCCAGCTCCTGCTGCATATTTGGTGGTCAGTACGTGTTTCTCAAATGAATGAGGAAACATCTAAGGTAGAAGGGACATGTGCAGAGGCCAGGTGGGTGAGGGAGCCAGCTCATTTCCAGGAAAGAGGGTCAGTATAACTGGAGTGCCCTGGGTGTGAATAAGTAGCCTGGTGTGATAAGTGAAGAGAGGTGTGCATGTTTGAAGAGAACAAATGGTAAATTCAGTATTTTACTCACCGTTTATACTGCATCTTCTTGTAAACTTGAAGTGCCTCATTTACTGTAAAATAAAAGTGTGATTTTTTCCTTTGTTTTTTCCTGTGGCTGAAAATATAAAGACATTAATGACTAAGTAAGTGTGTTCAGAGTTGACATTATGTATATCCATGATCTAACTAAAAACAAAATCTGCTGAGTTCCCATGTCATTGGGTGTACTTGATTATGAACATTTCAGTTCTGAGAAGAATATCAGTCATACTTGGCAGCGTATAACCCCTTTACTGTTTATATATGTAAGCTTTTGTCTTGGTAACTTTTTAGACCTTCTACAGATCTTTTGAATTTTAACTTTTCTGTTAAGATTAATAGACCATATCATTTTTTTTTTTTTTTTGTCTTTTTTCGTGTCCGGCAATGGATCGCAACCCTCAGTGTCGCGCCCGTACCAGACCGGGACCGGCAACGGGATCGCAACCCTCGGTGTTGCGCCCGCACCTCACTCAGCCAGTGAGCAGGAACCGGTCTGTATGTGGGGTCCGAACCCTCGGTGGGAGCGCCACTGCGCTCCCAAGCAGCACACTGTAGCAGTGCGCCACCGGGCCGGCCCCAACCATATCATTTTAAAAAGAAAAAAAAAGGCAGTTATTTTGTGAGTCATTGTAGTTGCAGAAATACAGGTTATATAGAACTCAAAATAAATTGTTCATTTATTACTTTGCTTAAGTCTAGGTCATTGTATACCTACACCTTTTCAGGAAAGTTGTTTCTACTCACTGACATATGTGAAAGCACTTTAAAATATACTGTTTTAGGGCCAGCACTGTGGCGCACTGGAGAGTGCGCCGCTTGGGAGCACGGCTGCACTCCTGCCGAGGGTTTGGATCCCATGTGCAGACTGGTTCCCACTCACTGGCTGAGCGCGGTGCAGGCGCAACACCGAGGGTTGCAATCCCGTTGCCGGTCCCCGGTACAGGCGCGACACCGAGGGTTGCGATCCCGTTACTGGTCAGTAAAAAAGACAAAAAGGAAACACATATATATATATATATATATATACTGTTTTATATAAGTACGTGTGTATATAACTTTAGAAATTGTATTTCACCTTTAGAAACTGTTTCACTTACAGAATGTATCTCCTATTAATGCCTTAAATTATTATACCACAGAAGGATTGTACCCATTATCTTAGAGATTTTCTAGTGTATAGGAGATTAAGGGAAGAAACCCTGCTATAGTTTTGCGAACTATTTAAAGATCTATTTAAAAATTAATTGATTAAAATCATTAACTACAGCTACTCTTGAACATTTTTTCGTACCAGTTTTATTCATGTTGAGGGTATGTACGAAAGAAGCAGGAGCTGATCAGGAGAGGTTTTCCCGGAAGATGAGGCTTCTGCAGTGTAGTAAACTTGAGAATGTGGAGTTTCTCCACATACATTTGTCGCTCAGTGTCTATGGGGGATCGGTTCCAGTATCCCCCAGTGATACCCAAATCCAAGGATGCTCAAGTCCCTTATATAAAATGGTGCAGTATTTGCATGTCACCTACACAAATCCTCCTGTATACTTTAAATCATCTCTAGATTATTTGTAAGTGCTGCATAAATATAGTTGTTATACTGTATTGCTTTTAATTTTATATTATTTTTTATTGTCGTATTGGGTTTTTTCCCAAGTATTTTCTGTCCGTGGTTGGTTGAATATAATACAGAGGGCTGACTGTACTGCTTTGCAACACTGTAATGATCAGTGAAGTAAATATATTAAGGCCTGGAGGAGTATTGATCCTGTGGGCTGTGATATTCAGAAATGGAACCAGTAATTGGGAAATGCAGTGATGTGCTAGCAATAGGTCAAAGCTTTGAAAACCAGTGTCACTTTATTTTGCCTCGAAGATATACAAGACTTATTCTGATACTGTAGATACCTTATACTTTTGAAGACAACTGACTTTTAATACATTTGGGGTGGTTTTCTTCTGGAATTATAGATAATATTCAGACTGCTAACATTAATATTAATAAAATAATAACTTATTTAAAAGTTACATATAAAATATCATAAAATAATATTTAACTAATTGATTTTTCTTTTGTACTTTTTATTTGTGTTGCAGCTTTGATTAGTTTGTCCTTTGGGGGAGCAATTGGGCTGATGTTTTTGATGCTTGGATGTGCCCTTCCAATATACAAGTATGTAAAATTTTTGTCTTTTTGAGTGTTTAAGGGTAAAATTTTTCTACTTTTAAAGCCTTAAAAACAATGTTTTTACTACTTTAGAAGTAATGCAAAGGTATGTTTGTTTACCTAACACAAGCCTTTTTAAAAATCATGACTTAAAATTTGTAAAGATTTTAGGATACCAAAGTGCAAAAAAGATTTTTGACTATTACCTGCTCTTTCCTACTAACTCTGTTATGTCAAGATAACACAATAGTTCAGCCCTTACTGCTCAGTTTTGAACACTATTGATAATATTAAATACAAGAAAATTTAACATGTCTTTTTGCAAAAAAAAATACCATAATCAGAGTCAAAACCAATTGACTAAAACAAAAAAGTGAGGTGATCAATTACTTTCCTCGGAATAGAAAGAACTTTTAAAAATTAATGTATAGATAAATTAGTGAGAAAAAAAATAGGCAACTCAATTGAAACTCAACAAATATGAAAAGAGAACTACAAATTGCTAATAAGCACATGAAAATATACCCAACCTCACTCAAAACTAAATGAAATCCATTGGCAAAGATAAATGATATGGGAAAACAGGCACTATTATGTACAATGGAAAGAGTATAAATAGGTACACTGTTCTTGGAGATCAGTGTGCTTGTGGCAAAATGTATATATTCTTTGAATAGGCCCTCTACTTCTAAGACTTTCTCATAGAAATCCACTTGCAGATGTTTGTAAAGATATGTGTAGTGGGGTAGACTATGAATATTCGTGAGAGCTTTGTTTATAATAGCAGGGGGAAAAAAAGCCTGGAAGTATCCTAAATGTCCATCAAAAGAAAGATGGTTAAAGTATGGTACATCAATTAATGGAAGTACTAGACAGTATTAAAGAGAAAGAGCAGTAAGTGTTGATATGTAAAGAAGTTAGGATATATTACTAAATGGACAAAAATAATGGAATGACTCATTCATATTTTTAAAGTTTATCTATATGAAGATATTGAAGGGTCCACAAGAAGCTCAATAGGAGAGTAAGAAAGAGAAAGCAGGGGGGATTTGGGGAACTTTCAGTTTTTACTTTTTGTGCATTTGTATTGTTTGAATTTTTTAAGCATGTGTCCTATTTTTAATTTTTTTATTCTCTTAGAACATTTAGGAAAGGATTTTTAGGAAAATATATAAATAGATGGCTGCTTATCATAAACCTCTAAGTAAAAGCAGATCTCCATTGTGATGTGTATTTTATTCTATGGGAGTTTTAAAAGCCGTCTATTTCTTTTTAACTTTTTATTTTATTTTTTTTATTTTTTTTAAAAGATGACTGGTAAGGGGATCTTAACCCTTGACTTGGTATCTCCATTGTGATGTGTATTTTATTCTATGGGAGTTTTAAAGGCCATCTATTTCTTTTTAACTTTTTATTTTATTTTTTTTATTTTTTTTAAAAGATGACTGGTAAGGGAATCTTAACCCTTGACTTGGTGTTGTCAGCACCACGCTCACCCAGTGAGCGAACCGGCCATCCCTATATGGGATCCGAACCCGGGGCCTTGATGTTATCAGCACCGCACTCTCCCGAGTGAGCCACGGGCTGGCCCCTCTTTTTAACTTTTTAATTTGAAATAATTATAGACTTTCAGGAAGTTGCACAAATAGTACAAAGAGGTCCCTTGTACCCTTCACACAGCTTCTGCCAGTTGTAACATCTCACGTAACTATAGTTATCAAATCCATGAAATGACATTGGCACAATACAGTTAATTAGACAATAGACTAAAAGCTGTTATGTTTATCTGTGATAAATTCTATATTCTGTCTGGAAGTCTTCAATATTACTTTCAGTTTTCTGTATTTTGATTTCAGTATTTTGGGAGTTCCTAGTGATTTAAGCAAAGTTTGGGGGTGTTTAAGCATTATGCTAAGGCAGGGCATCATCCATTAGAAGTCAAGGGCATGGGGCCAGCCCTCGGCTCACTCGGGAGAGTGTGGTGCTGATAACACCAACGCCACAGGTTCAGATCCCATATAGGGATGGCCGGTTAGCTCACTGGGTGAGCGTGGTGCTGACAACACCAAGTCAAGGGTTAAAATCAGGTGCTGATAACACCAACGCCACAGGTTCAGATCCCATATAGGGATGGCCGGTTAGCTCACTGGGTGAGCGTGGTGCTGACAACACCAAGTCAAGGGTTAAAATCACCTTACTGGTCATCTTTTAAAAAAAAAAGAAGTCAAGGGCATGAAAATTATTTCGTTAATATTTCTCTTTTCCATATGACTTTATTTATAACCTATTTTGAATTTTGGTCTTTAATTACAACTGTTACAATTTATAAAGCATTTTCTTTTAATGTAACAAAAATTTAATCACTGTGTCATAATTGTTTTTAGGGATACTGTGATTCAAAATGTTTTTCTCCTGTATACAGGTATAGCTTGTTTTTAAACTGTACCATGTTTTGTATCTTGTAATATTCCCTTAGTCCTTAAAAAAGCATATTTTGTATGTAGTAAAATGATATAGATAGCAAAAATTACATTAACTTATATTTCTTTTTCTAGCAAATACTGGCCCCTCTTTGTTCTGTCTTTCTACGTCCTCTCACCTATCCCGTACTGCATAGCGAGAAGGTTAGTAGACGACACAGACGCTATGAGCAACGCGTGTAAGGAACTCGCCATATTTCTTACAACAGGCATTGTTGTCTCAGCTTTTGGACTCCCTATTGTATTTGCCAGAGCACATCTGGTAAGTGAATATATTCTTCTGCTAATGATTTGTTATATGAGACCATGTTGAATTTTTCTCAGGAAATGTTTTTGTTAATGACATCGAAAAGAAATGAGAGACATAAGAGCCTAGAAAATAGAGATTAAAATCTCACTTTTTTTTGTTCTTGTTGACTAATAAAAATGATATTAGAGAGCATGGCTTGGGTCTGTAGCAGCAGTTTGCTTGCCAATACTTAATCGTCAGAGTTGGACACATCAACTCACCCATGCTGAACAACCACAGGCCTGTCCTGTAACATTTAAAATATGGAAGACCTGAAAAATTTGTGTGTTCTCTGCAGGTGGGAAAGTGCAAAAGAGGAGACTGGGCTAGGCTAAATCTACTGTATTCAGTTCTTCCTCTCTTACTCACCAGTCCAGGTTCATGCCTGCATCTCTGGGGAGGTAGAGAAGGCAGAGAAGACAGGAATGGCCACTCTTCTATATGGAGGAGGCACTTATTCCGCCAGCCTCTTTAAAAGAATGTACACGAGTGTGTTTTCATCTCTGATACTTTAAAATTCAGTCTGTTCTCTAGACAGACTTAGATTCACCAAGGAAAAGTTAGAGCAAATTTCTGTTAGATTCACTAAGAAAAAGTTACAGCAAATTTCTTTCTAAACAGAAAATTGTAAAATTCTATGCTGCTTCTTTATAGCCCAGGAGCCAAGCTTGTTTTGAATAATTATCTCTTATGACTTTCTTTTTAAAGGAGCCAAAGGATGGGCTGGCCGGTTAGCTCAGTCCATTAGAGCATGGTGTTGTAACACCAAGGTCGAGGGTTTAGATCCCTGTACTGGCCAGCCACCAAAAAAATAAATAAATAAGGGAGCCAAAGGTAAATAAAGACAGCAATATAAAAGTACCATTTAAGCATTCAGCACTGTGGAAGTTATTATTTCAAACCATATTTGTTTTAAATCATGATTGGCGTACAACTGGAGCATTGATTTGCTTTTCATTGTCCTTTTGTTTTTCATGTGGCTGTTAACTGAGTGTTTATATCTTATTTCCATAGATTGAATGGGGAGCTTGCGCGCTTGTTCTCACAGGAAACACAGTCATCTTTGCAACCATACTAGGCTTCTTCTTGGTCTTCGGAAGCAATGACGACTTCAGCTGGCAGCAGTGGTGAAAGGAATTACTGAACTATTGTCACATGGACCTCTTGTCGTTTGTTGGCCATCCATGCACACAGGAGAGTAATGCTGTATGGTATAGCGAGCCTCTTGGGGGTAAAAGCCTCTTCTCACTTTTATTGTAAGCATACTATTTTCACAGAGACTTGCTGAAGGATTAAAAGGATTTTCTCTTTTGGAAAAGCTTGACTGATTTCACACATATCTATAGTATGCTTTTTGTAGTGTCCTGCTGAATTTAAATATTTATGTGTTTTTCCTGTTCAGTTTTTTTTTTTAAATCAATATGCAATGTTAAACATTTTTTAAATGTAATAACCGTTTGCATTGGTTAGGAATTCAGAATTCTGCTGGCTATATTACTGGGCTAAAGTATATCTTTTCTCTTAAAATTATTTAACCTCCATTATCACAAAAAGTTATAAAAATAAGTTTTCAATCATCCAGGATGACATCACTGCCAATGTTATGCAAACATGCAGACCATTGGCATACCTTATAGACTATATACTCAGTGCAAATATAACTGCATTTATACCTCAGAGGGGCCAAGTATTAATGCCTAAGCCCTCCATAAGGGTTGCTGGTTTTACTAGTAGACAGGTGTTTTGTGAATTGAAAATTATTTTATGGAATTGCTATAAAGGAGTACTTTTCTTCTCAATTGTTAGAAGAATTTATGTTAAACTTTAAGGTAAGGGTATAAAAACAGATTTTTGAGATATGGTTTTTATTTATGTTTATTATAGTTAAAGGGAGTTGCAGTGTGGGAAGAAACAACATCGAAATTCCATTTTTTGAATCCTGTTTCTATTTATAAGTGAAGTTTTTGATCTTTGATCTTCTATCAGCCTTTCATGTTTTACCATGGGTAAAATGGACATACATAGAACTACTGATGAGGGAAAGTTGTATGTTGTACCATATGTACCAGGAAACCTTCCTCTGCTTCCTCCTTTTAACGTATTTTGTACATTGTGTATATTAAGTAGAGTAACTTTTCAAACATAGTTTAATATCACTTAGAGGTGTTTAACTCACCTGGAAAATAACTGCTATGCCATACATTCAAAGTTTCCCCTCCCCTGCAAGGCCTTGACATAATTAACAAGTGACTTGTTAGTCTTGCAGATAATTCATGCATTAACAGTTTAAGATTTAGACCATGGTAACGGTAGCTCACATTCTCTAAGGTTATATCATGTGTAATTTAAAGATATTTAAGTTTTCTGTATACCTCTCAACTGTTTTGATTTTGATTTCGTCGTGATAGATCTGCTATTTCCTTATAAAAGGCATTTATTGTGTTAATTAATGCAAAGTAGCAAAATCCAGCTATATAGCAGCTTCAGGCATAAACCTGACCAAAAAATTCCCAGTAACCAGGCATGATCAAATTGAAGTGGTCATTTACATCACAGTTATCAGTACTTTTTCAGGAGCTGGTTGTGAAGATGTTGAAGTTGGTCTGACAATATTTTGTTAAAGATATTTGTTTGTATGTTTATTCAGTATACTTACATAAAAATTGTTTGGCCTTCAGCCAAAACTGAGTAATCTTGACAGCTATCTTCCATTGTTTTATAAAGTTTATTTCTCAAGAAAATGGGAACAAATTTTGGATTTGTTCAGCTTTTTACTAAAGATGTCTAAAGCCACAGGTTTTATTGCCTAACCCAAGTTGTTACTTTTAGCTGTGAGATGGGAAGCAGGGTGAAATATTGATCGGCATGTGGCTGTACCATTTACACATTAGGCTGAAAATGGCTTATGGCTTTATGATGTTCTAGACTTAAAGAGAAATGTACAAGTGCACATGAATTAGTCAGCTGGTGACAGAGTTGGGGACTCTTTGTGCCTGTGATCTACTGGATTTTTTTGCAGGAAGTGCATTCTCTGGTCCTTCCCCATTTTCTGTTCTTCTAGATGTCAGTTCAGTGCGCTGAAATGGTTTTACTCGCTTAGCCATACACTCTTTCTACCAGCTGCATATTCTTTCTGTATACTAACTTCATTGGCAGCATTGTGTCTTTGACCTTGCACACTAGCTTGACATAGTGCTGTCTCTGATTTCTAGGCTAGTCACTTGAGGTATGAATTTTCCTTAGAATATGCACTGATACAGCATTGCCATTCTTCTATGGAAAGAAAACTTTTGATGATGAAACAATAAAGATTTTAAATATCTACTTTAGTTTATGGTGTTTTTGAGATGAAAATGTACTGCACACTTCAGTTTCTGAAGTGTATTAATCATTATAATAATGTGATATGAAGCAAGTATGACAGTTGTAATGCTAGAAACCATAGTAACAAATATTACAATTAAGTCCTGTGATTTTGAGCTATAGTAAAAGGACTAGTAATCTGCAGAAGTAGAATTTTTACCTAACTTTTTACCAAAACAATCAAGGTTTTGTTGATGTAAAAAGACTACTAATGATCTAAAGTCAAGATCCTACTTGTTCTTAAACTTTCAGAACTTTTTTAAGCCTGCATGTTTCAGAGCATTTTACTTTTTGCAAGCTTTTCAAATAGTTAAAAAATTTTCTGTGTGGTGTAACGTGAGCAGAGAAAAGTACTATTTTATCAAACATGAATCTTGCCCCAAATTGTCCTGATTATAATCTCATTATATACTTTTAAAAGTTTAAATCATAGGTTCTTAGTGTCTACTATAATATGATTTTTGGGCATTGTCAAAATAATCAAGGTTTCTCAAGTAGACCCTAAGATTTTATATTGAATGTGACTAGATTCATAAGTTTCAGGTAACTATAAATCAGTGCATCAAACTTAACAAGCAGCCATGCAAATTACCATCAAGTGGAATGAGTGTTTTAGATCTCAGGATGCTTTATGATGCATAACAATTGTTGGGAAATTCCAATTCGTATTTTTTTCACATAAGCCTATATTGCCCTTTTTCTAAGTGAAGATTAGGAGCTCTTGTTTCATTACAGGCATCCTCATTTTATGGCATTCCCAGGGAAGAAAACATTCTGTAGATAAATAATCCAGGTAACTGAAGCTTAACTCATTAAAAAGAAACATTGTTTTAATCATTTGACATAAGTGTTAAATGGACCGTACACTTGTGTTTTCTTAGGGTATATTAAAACATTTTAATTCTTTTTTTTTAATAATTTAGGACTATAATTATACTTTATTTTCACCTCATTTTAAATGACCACAGACCTATATTTTTCTGAAATTGTGTTTTGCTGGCTTTTCTTACAACTATTATAAGAAACTAGCACCCCTTAACTTTGTTTCTAATTTGCTAATTTGCAGTATATTAGGAAGAGTGGAAAGATGTCAGGGAAAAAGATGAGATAATCAAGCTCTGAATTAATTATGTAACATTTCTGTACACAGTGCAACATCAGTGGACTTAATTAGGGTGTCTCCCACTTATACAAATGAAATGCTTTGTGTCAGGAATTCTTCCTGCTAAAAAGTCCTTTTTTTTTTTTTTTTTTTTTTTTCTGGTTCTTAATTGTTTACCATATAATCCAGGGTTGCAAAAGGAGCACCAGATAAGGGAGGTGTTAATGTGCTGTACATTAGAAGAAGCTTTTAAATTAAGTTTTTATATACTTTAATGTGGGAGTTATTTCAAGCTTAGCGTACTCATAGACCTTTATCTGATTTCTGGGGTCATACATCTCTTCACCATTTGTTTTTATTTGCAAAAAGTTTAGGGATGAAGATAAACTTACAGTGTGTTTTTTTTTTAATTTTGTACTGTTTTGCTTGAAGATTATTTTTATTCTACAATTATATTAGTTGTAATTACAACAGTCAATTCAGATATTAATTGTTAAACTATATTAATTGTAAATTCCAGTCACAGGGAAAAGCAAAGAAATCCAAAAACTGTTTCCAATCTCCAGTGAGAGATTATGATCATAAAAACATTCCTTTTTCAATTATAATTCTGTTTTTTGTATTTGTATTTAGAAATGGGGGGAAGTCAGGAAATTTTATTTTAGGAGCCAGTAGAATGGCTAAACTATGAAAGAGAAGCTTTGTTGCAGTTTACAAACATAAAAACCATCAAATAGAATAAAATATCAAAAAATAAACGAGTATTTCCATATCTGTTTGTAAGAGCATTACTATTTAATAATTAAGTTATCTTGATTTATAGTGTATCTGGCACTTAATGTCAGAAATATCTTATTCTCTTAGCAGATCAATTTGTTGTGTAATATGTAAATACAGCTGCGATATAAATGTAAGTGAACTTGTGTAGATTTGTGAACCTCGCCAAAATAGGACAGATGTTTTCCTGAAAGCTAGGTTTATGTCATCAGACATTTGAGGATTGTTCTAAAAGTGTTTACAATTGAAACAACTTTCTAGGATTAAACTAAGATCGATTTAATTTATTATTGTCATGGCCTAAATCATCAACTTTGAAAACATAAGTAAGAATCAGTTCTAAAACCTAGTTGTAGCAGTATAGAGAATAGCAGTGAAGATGAGGGTAAAAAAAAAAGTATTAAGAAAAAGATGGTTTTGAACCATGCTTCATACTAGAAATGACATTTGTCATTTACCAGTGTAAATGGCCTGGTAATTATTTTCATAGTACAGTGCTTAAAACAGTATATCGATTTCAAAAAATATAGTATATTGATTTCAAAAAATATACTATAAAAAAGCCCTTCTAGATGCTGAGAAATGTCCAGCTAGTTGTAGAAATGATTTGGTGTTCACATCTCTGTATTTCACTTTGGCTATGTCACTGAGATAACTCCGTACTTGATTCCAGCTTTTCACTTAGAAAACGTCCTTGTTCCCAGTGACAGTTATATATGAGAGCACTTCAAAAAGTTCATGGAAAGATTTTTATTATCTTTTAATTCTATTTTTCCATGAACTTTTTGAAATACCCTCCTAGAAAACGTCCTTGTTCCCAGTGACAGTTATATATGAGAGCACTTCAAAAAGCTCATGGAAAGATTTTTATTATCTTTTAATTCTATTTTTCCATGAACTTTTTGAAATACCCTCATTTACACGCCAGCATTGTAGCTAGTGTTGGGGAACAGAGAAAAATTGGAGCACTTGGTCCTTCTCTAAACTAGTAATCTAGTGAGATAAGGCAAAGACACGAAATCTGTCATATTAAAGGAAGCTGATTCGTATCCATGGCAAGAGAGAAGTGTGAAGGTTCACAGAAAGAAAAGACCTGGGAAGTGAAAGTGAGGTGAGTGATTTCGTGTCACTCGGGCAGGTCTTGTGCTGGCAAGCAGGGTCACGGAGAAGTGAGCGTTTTGGGAGCAGCATTATGGTGTATGTGTTCTTCTGCTTTCCGGGATTCAGAAGGCAGTAGGGGCAGCAGTAATGATGGTGGCAACTGCTTCATTCTGATACCCTGATCTCTGGATCCACGGAGATGGGAGAAGTGGTGAGACTGAGACTGTGTTTTAAAGAAATGCAACCCAGCACATTTGCTCGTGAGTTGTGTGGGAGAGAGAGGAGTCAGTGATGACTGCCAGGGTTGACTGTCTGCATCAGCAGGATAGGAGTGAAGAAGTAGCAAGGGAGAGTTTGGAAAAAATAGTTAAGGTTCAGGACGACTAGTTCATGTCCATTTTTTTTACCTAGAAATACCACGACTTGCTTTGTTTCAGACCTTTACCAAACAAAGTTCTATCAAGACTTGTGACGCTTGACCTTATGACTTACAATTGCGTGAGCACTTACATGTGTAGCACACGTCGTAGCATAGTGCTTGCGGGGTGGGCTGTGCAGTCAGACCGCCTGACCTCTAGCTCTTCCTTATGCCAGCTGTGTGACCTTAGCCCAGTCATTTAACCTCATCCCTGAAGTGAGGATAATAACAGCACCTACTGCATAAGGTGGGTGTGAGATTTAAATGTAACATGCAGAGGCTCAGAGATAGTGAGTGTAAGATGTTAGCTATACTATTACTGTTTCTTACCAATTCCTTGTATTGCTAAGCAGTTTCCTCTTCTCACACAAGTGGGCAAACTTTTTAAAAATACATTTTAGGGCCGGCCCGGTGGCACACTCGGTAGAGTGCGGTGCTTGGGAGCGCGGCAGCACTCCTGCCGAGGGTTCGGATCCCATATAGAGACTGGTCCGCTCACTGGTTGAGCGCGGTGTGGGCATGACACCGAGGGTTGCGATCCCGTTGCCGGTCGCGGTACGGGCGCGACACTGAGGGTTGTGATCCCGTTACCGGTAACGAAAAAAGACAAAAAGGAAAAAAAAATACATTTTAATGATCCAGTTTTTATAGAATATCATGCAGACACGGGTCTCTTTGTCAGCCATGTAGTATCTCTTGGAAAGGCTGTAACCACCTTGTTCTGGGTCACTTGTTGTAGCACTTCAAGTTAATCAAGAAGGCCTGTTTCTTGATTATGACAGGTGCTCTGACATGGGCTCTTGGAAAGGCTGTAACCACCTTGTTCTGGGTCACTTGTTGCAGCACTTCAAGTTAATCAAGAAGGCCTGTTTCTTGATTATGACAGGTGCTCTGACATGGGCTTCCAAAAGGCTAAGTATACATGGTCCTCCCTACCCCCACTTCTGCACCAAAGTGTGCAAATGATATACTTTTTTTCTCAAGAACAGGGAAATATATTGCTGAAGTTAAAACAAGAAGTCTCGATAGATCTGAAACAGAAATCTCAGAAAATGAGAACATGTAGAATCAAACTGAAGTGAGAAACTGCAGCCTGAAATGCTTGTAGCAAACAGTACCATAAAAAGAGAATACTACCATATAAAGGTGGAGCCATGTCAAGAATCAGTTATTGCCAGGAGCAGGAGGGGCTTATAGAGGCAATTTACAGGGGGGGAGACAAGGGATGCTGCAGCAAGAGCAGCTGAGCCCGCAGATCTCTGTGCTTCTCCACATACACACCCATCCCCGTCTCACACCCTCCATTGTGGGGTGGGGACAGCATGTGTCCTGCAGTGGCAAGAATGAGAGTATCAAATCCAGAAGACCAGCCAGCAGGTACCCTGCCCAGCAGCACATCTTTTTCATTCCTAATGCACAGAAAACACTGTGCCTCTCTCCAGTCAGACCACACCAGAAGGGGCGGCAGGTGGTCTAGCCAGGGCATCTCAATGCAACCATGAGCTCCCAGGCAGGGATCACCGAACAGTTCAGGAACGCCAAATAGAACAAAACAAGTTCAAAGAATTTACAACTGAGGAAACAGTTAAGGGAACAAACAGAAGATGCATGTTTACAGTTTTAAGTACTGGCGCAGGAACCCCTTACCTAATGTACAAAATCAAACTGATGAGGTTAAAGTTGCAGAACGTTTTACATTTTTTGCACCCAAATCCAATTAGGATTCCTCAGGACCAAACCCTAGGGAAAACAGTTCATTTTGTTTTTCCTCAGAGGCTCTTCATCCTATTACAATGGATTTTATTTAAAGACTCTTAGTATAATCTTAATGTGGAGAAACCTCTTTTAACAATGCATTCTTCCTGTGACTCCCCGTCCTGAGACTGTGAACCCACAGCCTACCATCTGCTTGGATAGGAAGGAAGGGAAAAGCTATACTCAGAAGTACACAACTTACATGACGTTTCGGATTCCCACCTAGAACACTGCATGGCCCATCACAGATGTTAATTCATTCGGCAGACTTTTTTGGAACCAGACATGGACTATGAAGTGAATAAGAAGGAATGTGCGGTGGGATCAGATGATGGTAAGTATCTTGAAGATCTATACTACATTATATCTACAGAGCTGATGTGTGACTAGAGGAAGTAGGCACTAACTGGGAAAGGAGAATAGAGGAATGCATCACAAAAATGATTTTTGCGCTCAGACTAGGAAGAGTATAAGTAAGCACTCAAGCCTTTGACCCATGTCACAGTTAATGTGCTGATTCTTATGCTGTTCCTTTTCCAAAGTATTTCTGGGAATCCCCGGAATGCTTACATGTTACGCAAGTTAGTCCTGGTTGTTGCTTGTAGCCCAGCCTGGCACCAGCTGACTTCTGCTTGTTTGTAGCCACTGTTTGCCATTTTCTAATTGCTTTCCCAAGCTGCTATCTCTTATTCTATATCCTGCACCCCAATCAGGGATAAGACCCTCTCCTTTGGTCCTACAAAGCACATCTAAAATCAGACTGTAACTTTAAACATATTTTACCAAAGGCCTGAGGAAGAGAGAGAGGAATTACTACACAAACCCCCCCCCCACCCACCCACCCACTCTCACACACACCAAAACACATAAAACTGGGGGCTGGACTTGCTGGCATCTACAGTCTGTGGGCCATGCGCCTGCGCCAGGCTGCAGTTGCATTTTACACCTCCCCTAAATAGGAGGCTTCTTGGATGAGGTCGCTCACATGAGGTTAGGCCCCACCTGCAAGGCAGCGTGACCTGCAGAAATGCAGCCCTGCCCACAGAAGGCAAGGATCTCCATAACTAAGCAGATCATCCTTTCAACCATTTTAATCTAGAAGGAAGATTTTGTTTTACATAGCTAAGAAGCTCATCAAATTCTTTTTTTCCCCTGAGCAATAGCAGACTTATTAAAGATTGATTCAGAAATTGTTAATAACTTTAAACAGCAGTTTCTCCTACTTCTGGCCATCAAGGTATTAAAGCACACGCCACCTGTGCTCCCATTTCATTGGCCAGAGCTGGTCACGTGGCCAAGCCTGATCTCAAGAAGTAAGGGAAGTAAAATCCAACAAGAAAGCCCGCCACCCTTCTTTCTATCACCCTTCCCTTGCTTCTCCTCTGCTCCTAAACCTCATGCTCTGAACTTAATTTTTTTTTTTATTTAAATACCCTGAAACTAGTGTTCCTGTTACTGAGCTCCTTTTTCTTCATTTTCAGTCCTCTCCTACTTTTCTCATCAACTTTCTACTCCATTACCACCTCTGGGAAAGACTTATTTCCTCTTTGCTCTTAAATACCAATTCTGGAGGCTGCGTCAGGATCAACTGGTAATGACCACCTGCCAGCCTTTGTGCCTGCATGACTTGCTGTCCCATGCTCCCCCACAAGCTTACACTGAGGAAAACAGTATCAAATCTTTTAAAAATTATTTCCTTTTATTATTTGCTGATTATTTGCTTGATGTAAGTTACCATCCACACTGTTAAATAGGCAATGGGCTATTTTTGCACAGGGGCCATGCTAATCTTCTCTGCATTGTTCTAATTTTAGTATGTGTGCTGCTGAAGCAAGCACCCAATGGGCTATGTTCAAGAATAATTGCTAGTTACATTTTCCTCTTGTATTAAAGTTTTCTGTTACATCCTTTGTATTATAGTTGTAACTTAAGTTTTCTCTTTTAGTGTCAAAAATTCAGTAGTGTTAAAGCACACTGTTGAAAGTATTTTTATATACAAGCCTATGCCTGAAGAAAGAAAATCTGACCCGTGATGAGACCCAAACTCATGAATGTATGTTGGGTCTCAAAACTTTCAGGGTCTGTTCTGAACTCAGAATGCACTTCCTCACAGAAACACTGTTATCTGTGGTGGATACTTGTCTTTGTTTGAGCTGCTATAACGAAATACCATAGACTGGGTAATTTATAAACAATAGAAACTTTTTTTTCACAGTTCTGGAGGCTGGGAAGTTCAAGGTCAAGGCACCAGCACGTTCAGTGTCTGGTGAGGGCCAATCTCTGCTTCTGAAATGGCACCTGTTGCTACGTCCCCAAGGGGGACAAATGCTGTGTCCTCACATGGAGGAAGAGATGCAAGGACAAAGGAACCCTATCTAGTTCTCTTCAGCCCTTTTATAAGGGATTAATAGTCTTCGATGAAGACTGCCCTCATGGCCTAAACACCTCCTAAAGGTCTGACTTCTTAATGCTATCACATTGGTGATTAAGTTTCAACATGTGAATTTTGGGTGACATTCCAACCATAGTAGTACTCAAATACCCATTTGGCCCAGTACTAATTATACTGTAGACCCAAACCTATAGCAGGGCTCTGGGGTGAAGGATTAGAATAGAGATACGGAAAGGGGTTTGGAGTGCAAGAAGACTGAGCTAGACATTGTCTTTCCTCTTGCTTCTGATCCCTTTCCCCTCGCAAGTGAGATAGTTAGGACCAGGAAAATGATGGGTTAGGAAAATGCGGCAAAGCAGGCAAAGAATGGGATTTTTCTCCCTAGCCCCTCTGGAATTGAAAAGTAGTGAAGAAATTCTAGGCCAGAATGAAATCTCCCTACCCACTGTCCTATCTTTTCCCTCTTTCCTATGCTCCCCATTACTGGGCCACAGACCCCAACGTAAGAAGATAATGGAGAAAGGTGGAGTTGGGCCTTTGAACAAGGGGATGGAGAGGAAGACAGTGGAGGAGTCTGCAGTAAGGCAGTAGGGAGGGGAGATGAAAATTCATGTGTACTTGCCAAAGGAAAGTCAGCTTCTCTCAATTTTTTTATTTCTCCATCCCAATTTCTCAAACTGTGCTGCAAATGTGTTATAAGTGTCACATGAACTATTTATCCTCTCAGCCCTTGGGATAATTAGACATGGTCTGGGGTTTCTAGAGCCCCTAGATTGAAGTCTCTGGCCACCAGCAGCCTCAAAGGAGAAGGCTGAGCAGAATCGGGTATGATGGGGCAGGTAGCACTCATGACCAACATACTTTGCTGTTCTTCAGCAATAGGGTGAGTATAGCCATAGAGGTGCCGCTTCTCCTGAATGTCCCCTACAGTCCAGAGCTGCAGAACATCATTGCCCATGGTGTCTGTCCATGGAGCTGCTGGAGAAGGCACCAAGAAGCGTGGTGTCCAGTCCAAGCTTGGCCCATCAGGGAGTTAGGTTCTGGATGAGGGAAGTATCTCTCATCACACATTCAGGATGTTCCTGTCCACTGGCAGCTCCTGTGCTGCTCTAACAGTGCATAAATTTCTTCCAAATTAGAGTTTCATTGTTCTTTTTAAATACCTTAAATTGTTCTATTTAGTTCAAAGCCCATTTATACTATCCTAAAGATATTCAACATTATACCTGTCAGTGACAGAAAAGGAATAGTTATAGATTCTTTTATTACAAATTCATCTGTTGTGATTTTTTTAAAAGCTAAAAAGAAAAAAACCTAATAGGATATACATAATGAACATCTACAAATCAATATAGAAAAAGGCAAATAACCTTAGAGAAGAGTGGCCAAAGGATTTAAATAGATGAGTCATAGAAAAGGAAACTACCTGCCAATAAACATGAAAAATACTCATCTTCCCTAGTAATAAGGGAAATTCAAATTTAATTCACACACAATTTAAAAGCATACCTGTTATATCAGTTCAAATTCATGTTTTTTGATACATATACAGATAGATAGGTATGAAAATATAGTCGTGTGTGTGAGTGGGTCAGTGTACAAATATGTATATTTCCTAGCTCTCTCCACTGAGAGGGGCTAGGAGAATGGCAGGTTAGTAGCAATAAGCACAACTAGTACCCAGATCTTGGCTTCTAATACCATTCTCCAATAAAAGGAATCAGGGCTTCTTGGAGAAGTCATTGATTCCAAGGCTGAAGCAGGGAAAATAAAAGATGCAGCATCTTGTGCTGCCAGAGAGTAGGAATATGCTCAAATGAGGATGGGGCCTTGTCAAAAGGGCACAGGAGCCAACCAAAAGGTGCTCTCAATGGCTAAGATGGAAAAATTTCAGCAATAAAATACATATAAGCCATAGAATGAAGTATTCATGAGTATATACGGATATGAATAAGTAATTGAATAAATAAATGGGGGACAAGGGCAACTAACTATTCTTTACCAAAGAATTCCAATTAATGGCATGTGAAGAAATGAGAAATACAAAATCACCATTAGGCAAATACAAGTAGTAGAGTAATAATATATTCATAGGAAACGAAATCAGTATGTCAAAGAGATAGCCACTCTCATGTTTATTGCAGCATTATTCACAACAGCCAAGACATGGAATCAACCTAAGTGCCCATCAATGAATGAATGGATAAAGAAATTATAGAAATTTTCAGCATTTAAAAGATGGAAATTCTGTCATTTTTGACAACATGAACGAACCTGGAGGACATTATGCTAAGTGAAATAAGCCAGGCACAGAAAACAAATACTGCATGATCTCACTTATATGTGGAGTCTGAAAATGTCAGACTCCCTGTACTGGCCAGCCGCACACACACACACACACACACACACACACACACACACACACATCAAACTCATAGAAGAAGAGAGTAGAATTGTGGTTTCCAGAGACTGGGGGGGTGGGGGAAATGGAGAGATGTTGGTCAAAGGGTACGAAGATGCAGTGAGGATGAGCAAGTTCTGGAGATCTGTTGTAGAGCATGGTGACTTCTATGGGTTAAATGTGTCCCCCAAAAGTTCATGTATTGGAACCTTAACCCCCATTGTAACAGTGTTAAAGAGTGAGAAATCCTATTACAGTATCTAAAGGGCCTTTAAGAGGTGATTAGATTGTGGGGACTGTGCCCTTTTGAATGGATTTATCCATTCATGGAGTAATGGGCATGGTTCTGATGGCTTTGAAGGAGAGCATGTGAGAAGGTTAGCTCTCTTGCTCAGCCCATTCTTGCCATGTGACCCCCTGCATCACTGCAGAGAGTAACAACCAGAAAGCAGGTACTCACCAGATGTTTTCCCTGGTCTTTGGACTTTCACGCTTCCAAAACTGGAAGAAATAAATTTCATTCCTTCACAAATTATCCAGTTTCAGGTATTCTGTTATAGGCAACAGAAATGAACTAATACAGTGACTATAGTTAACAATAATGTATACTTGAAAATTGCTAAGAGAGTAGATCTTAAATGTTCTCACCACAGAAAAAAAGCATGTGAGGTAATGGGTATTTTAATTAGGTTAATTGTAGTAATCATTTCACAATGTATACATTTTTCAAACATCATGTTGTACATTGTAATTATATATAACTTTATTTGTCAATTATTCCTCAATAAAGAAAGATAAGTACTTTGAAAATTTAAAAATACTACAGTAATAATTGCTGTGGTCAAGATCCACTGATGAATGCTAATATCAGTGGATGAAAATTTGAGAAGAAATAGGATATTAGCATAACCTCAAAATCTCCTCTAAGATATGTATCAATTACAAAGAGAAAAATGGTAACATTGCAGTGGAGAGAACTAGCAGACACCACCTTAAAATGATTAAGGTTAGCATCATCAGTAGTAGGACATAACTACATTATGTACCCCCTTACATGATGCACTGAGAAGGACACAACGTCACTTCTGTGGTATTCTTACCAATCATGAGAAAGTATCAGATAAGCCCAATTTGGGAGACATTCTACAAAACAACTGAGTGACACTCATCAAAAGTGTCAAGATCATGAAAGACAAGGAAAGACTGATGAACTGTCACAGATTGGAAGAGACTAAGGAGACACAACAATTAAATGTACTATGGGATAGTGCATTGGATCTAGAGCAGAACATTAGGGAGGGTGTGATGGAGTTTGGATGTGTTGTCCCCTCCAAAACTCATGTGGAAATCTGATCCCCAATGTGGCAGTGTTGGAAACTGAGTCATGCGGGCGGATCCCTCATGAATGGATTAATGCTCTCCCTGGTGTGGGGGGGGAGTAATGATTGAGTTCTCGCTCTATTAGTTCCCACAAGAGCTGGTTGTTTATAGGACCCTGGCACCTCCTCTCTCTTGCTTCCTCTCACCATGTGATCTGCTTGTACCCCCCAGCTTCCTGCCGCTTTCTGCCTTGAGTAGAAGTAGCCTGAGGCCCATGCCAGATGCAGCTGTCCCAGAATCGTAAGCCAAATAAACCTCTGTTCTTTCTAAATTGCCCAGTCTTAGGTATTTCTATCATAGCAATACAAAACAGACTAATACAGTGTACTAGTCAGCACAGGCTGCTATAACAAAATACCATAAACTGGGGGCAGGGGGTGTGCTTATAAACAATGAAGATTGATTTCTCACAGTTCTGGAGGCTACAAAGTCCAAGATCAGGGTGCCGGTAGATTCAGTGTCTGATGAGGGCCAGTCTGGCTCATAGACTGTTGTTGTCTTGCTGTGTCCCCACATGGCACAAAGGCTCTCCAGAGTCTTTTTTTTTTTTTTTTTTTTTTTTTTTTTTTTCTTTGGCCCCCCATGGGCCAAAGGGCCTCCCGGGTTTTTTTTTTTTTTTTTCTTTGGCCCCCCATGGGCCAAAGGGCCTCCCGGGTTTTTTTTTTTTTTTTTCGTTTTGGCAGCTGGCCAGTACGGGGATTGAACCCTGGACCTTGGTGTTGTCAACACTGTGCTCTAACCAACTGAGCTAACTGGCCAGCCCCAGAGTCTCTTTTATAGGGGCACTAATCCCCGATTCATGAGGGCTCCATCCTCCTGACCTAGTCACCTACCGAAGTCCTTACCTTCTAACACCATCACATTGGGGTTAGGATTTCAACATAGGAAATTTGGGGAACACAACCATTCAGTTCATAACAAGGGTAAATTGTTGAGATTTGAATAAGGTAGGTAATTTAGTAGTTAATAATATTGTACCAATGTTAATTTCTTGGTTTTGTAATTATACTATGGTTTTGTAAATTGTCAACATTAGGAGAAGCTGGGTAAAGGATATATGTGAACTCTGTGTGCTATTTTTTACAACTTTTCTGTAACCCTAAAATTATTTCAAAATAAAAATTTTTTGAAGTAATATTTACACCCATAAGTTCAGTAAAAATGTAAGTCTTGGACAATTTAAAGAATTGGATAGGATATGGATCAAATTAAATTCTCAAATATTGCTGGTGTAAGTGTTTAGTGTACAAACACTCTAGAATATGTAGTTGTGTTTGTCGATATCTAGCAACATTGAATATACACACATATAACCAAGCCAATTCTATGGATAGGAACATATCCTAGAGGAACTAGGGTACATACAACACTCAGGGAAACATGAACGAGAATGTCCATCACTAATTATTTATGACAACAAACAGTGGGAAACAAGGAGAGTGGATAAATAAGTAGAGGTTCATTCATGCAACCAAATAGCACACAGCAGTGCAGATGAATAGACTAGCCCTGTGCAGACCAGCGTGGCCGAACCTCACAAAGAATGTGGAAAATTCAAGTTCCAAAAGGGGGATTTAGGCTATAATACCGTTTATACAAAGTTGTAAAACATGCCCAAAATACTACCTATTGATTCAGGATAAATAAAATATGACATTAAAATATAAAGTAAAATCTCCCCTGCTGGGATAAAGTGGCATAAGTAATCAGGGATACAAAAAGGACTTTAACTGTATTCTTAATGTATTATTTTTTAAATTTTGATGGTACATACACAGACATTTGTTATATGATGACGCCTTTTTCTGTAATTTTTTTTTAAATGGGAGAATGTCTTAAGGCCTTACAAATAGATAAGGAAAAGATAAAAAGCCTAAGAAATAACAAAATATATGAAAAGGCAGTTTCTGAATAAAAACCCATAAATGGTCAATAAGGAGTATATATGTGTGGCATTATTTTCATTAGTAATCAAGTAAGTAAAATTTGAGCATCAATATGACACTGAATATCACCTACAAACTTGGCAAAGATTTTTAAGAAATTATAATACCCAGGTAGGACATATGAAAATGATGATTGATTACTCTCGTAGATTTTAGGTGAGCGTGTAAGTTGGTACAAATTTTCCAAAATGTAATTCAGTAATATTATGATATAATAAGAAATATATGTGGTTCCTGCCCTCATTTCCTGACCCACAGCTCCTGTAATCTTTTATGTGATAAGTGTCTTTCTGTTCTGGAGTTGTATCCTTTTTCAATAAACAGGTAATAGTAAGTAAAATAGGTAATAGTGAGTTGGGTGAGCCGCTCTAGCAAACAACCAAACCCAAGAAGGGGGTTGTGGGAACCTCCGATTTGTAGCCAAGTTGGACAAAAGTTGTTGGGACTCTGGGGACCTTCCACTTGTGACTGGCATCTGAAGTGAGGGACAATCTTTGGGGCTGAGCCCTTAACCGAAGGATCTTATGCTATCTCCAGGTAGATGATATCAGAATTGAATTGAATTATAGAATGCCCAGCTGGTTCTGGAAAATCGTCAGTGTGGAGGAAAAAGCCCACACATATGGTGACCCGAGGTATTGACAGTGGCATGACTAGAGAAGGAAATCCAGTTTGCTTTTACTACAACCTGCACAGTGTGTACACCATTTGACCTGTTGAGTCCCTGTATAGCAATCCACGGGAAATTGTCAGAGATGGAAGATAGTCATCTCTTTATTATTTATAGTAGTGAAGTATTAGGACAATCTTAAAAAGCCACACAGCAGAAGATTGGTTAAATAAACCATGACTGTATTGGGCAATTATTAAAAATCACATTGTAGAAAAATGCTGACAGACAAAAGAAAATTTTTATAATACATTGTTAAAAAAACAAGCTATAAAATACAAATTGGTATGATCCTACTTTTTGGAAAATATAAATATATATGTACACAAATATACATACACACACGTATGTATGTGTGGGAAAAGAAGGGAGGTTGTTGTATTAGTTTTCTAGGGCTGCTGTAACAAAGTAACAGATTGGTGGCTTAAACAACAGAAGTGTATTTTCTCACAGTCTGAAGGCTCAAAGTCCAAGATCGAGGTGTGGGCAGGTTTGGTTTCTTTTAAGACCTCCTTCCTTGGCTTCTCTCTGTGTCCTCGCATGGTCGCTCCTCAGCTGTGTGTATCAGTGTCCTAATTGTCCGCTCTTGTAAGAATGCCAGTCACATTGGAGTAGGGCTCATCCTAATGACCTCATTTAACCTTAATTACTTCTTTAAAGCCTTGTCTTCAAATACAGACACATGCTGAGGTACTGGAGGTTATGACTTTATAGATGAATTTTGGAGGAGACACAATTCAGTCCATAACAGCTGTATTCAAAAATGTTAAGTAGTCATCTCTGAGTAACTGAAACATGCTTTTTAATAAAGATGATTTTAATGTTGCATGTTAAACCACCTCAAGTAAAAGAATGAAATTATAATTGATTGTCATTATTACCAGTAACTTTTGCCCCTGATAAGTTTCTAAAAATTGTCCAAATACCTCATCCTTTTGAAACAGATTCTGAACTGAGGAGAAATCTGTTTATAGCTGCTCACTCCATGACAATGAAAAAGAATAGGGTGGATCCAGACCTCCCCAGACATCTGGGGGAAAAATAGGAAAATAAGTATGGTAAGACTGCAACAGATGTTACATGATATTGTTTTGGTTGTAGAATATAAAGAGGGCAAAATAAACCTGTAAATGGGCTCTTAATAATCTGTGTGTGTATGTATATGCACATATATGCATATATATTTTATTGTGGTTTAAAAAAAAACACAAGATCTGCCATCTCAACAATCAAGTGTAGAGTACAGTATTGTTAACTATAAGCACAATGTTGTAGAACAAATCTCTAGGATTTTTTCATCTTGCATAACTGAAACCCTTTACTCACTCAACAGCAACTCCCATTTCCCCCTCCTCCCAGCCCGTGGCAACCACCATTCTACTTTCTGTTTCTGAGTCTGACTACTCCAGGTACCTCATATAAGTGGAGTCATGCAATATTTGTCCTTCTGTGACGGGTTAATAAACTGTGTATTGTCTAGTGATGATCAGCATTCTTTCCCATCCCCTTCTGTCACAGGGGCCTAGAAACTACATTTTCCACACTGCCTTGCCTCCAGAGTTCTGCATTTGAACTGAGTTTACGAGCAAGATACACTCAAATGTTATTTGGAAACCCAAAGGAAAGCAAAAGGCATTCTTCCTCTGCCAGCAGTGGTGTGGGAAATCAAAGTTATCCATTTTTTCTTTTATAGTTAGTGCCTTTTAATAATGTATATCATACTCCATCAAAATTTAAAGCTTCTGCGTTTCAAAGGGCAGTCCGTTAACATTTTTAGTAATGTTAAGAATTCCTGGCCTACCTCTAAGGTCATGAAGATTTTTCGCCTATGTTTCCTTTTAGAAGTCTTATAGTTTTACCTTTCACATTAAAGGCTATGATTCATTTCAAGGTAAGCTTTGTGTGTGGTATGCAGTAAGGGTTGAGCTTCATTTCTTTTCCATACGGACATTCAGTTCCAGCACTGTTTATTGTTAAGACTACCTCTTCCTCATTGAATTACGTTGGCATCTTTGTCAAAAATGAACTGACAATATAAGTGTGGGTCTATTGGGGGCTCTATTCTATTCCATTGATCTATATGTCCATCTTTATGCCAATACCTCACTGTCTTGATTACTGTAGCTTTACAGTAAGGCTGCTTACTCTTCATTTTTTGAAAAAAGTTTCTATTCTAAGTTTAGTATTTTCATGTAACACTATTGTCATTTCCTATTTTAAAAAGCCTCTGGGATTTTGACTGGATTGCATTGAATCCATAGATCAATTTGGGGAAAATTAGAATCATAACAATAATATCAATTATCTATTGTTGCATAGCAAA
Source organism: Galeopterus variegatus (assembly GCF_000696425.1). Classification (NCBI taxonomy): domain Eukaryota; kingdom Metazoa; phylum Chordata; class Mammalia; order Dermoptera; family Cynocephalidae; genus Galeopterus; species Galeopterus variegatus. The sequence goes on from NW_007727047.1 coordinate 39,160, forward strand.
CCACCCCACAACCTATTGGCTTAAGCCAAGAATCCTTTATTCACAAACTTGCAATTTGGTCAAAGCTTGACAGTAAAGGTTCACCTCTGCTCCACATGGTGTCAGCTGAGGTAGCTCATTTGGGGGCTGATAGGTCATCTCCCGAGACAGCTTACTTACATGACTGGCTAGATAGTGCTGCTGTCAGCTGGGAGCTGAGCCAGTATGAATGCTGGGGGCCTCTGTTCCTCTCCCTGTGAACCTCTGCCTTTCCATGGCAATTTGTTTTTATTATTATTATTATTGGTTTTGGGGTTTTTTTTTTAAATCTTTTTATTGAATCAAAATTGATTATACATATTTTGGGGGTTCAACATTGAGATATGTTGATCAAATCAATATTAATAGCATATATACTGTTACAAATCATAATTATTCTTCATGCCCCTTGTCCAATCTCTCCCCCTCCCCCACCCCCCTCTAATTACCCTAGATTTCTTCTCTTTTAAAAAAAAAAAAAAAATAGATGACCAGTAAGGGGATCTCAACCCTTGACTTGGTGTTGTCAGCACCACACTCAGCCAGTGAGCTAACCTGCCATCCCTATATGGGATCCGAACCCATGGCCTTGGTGTTATCAGCACCACACTCTCCCGAATGAGCCATGGGCCGGCCCTTCTCTCCTTCTGAAAGAGTAATGGTTACTCTGTTAACTTGTTGCATAGATGATCTGTCCAATGCTGAGAGGTGTATCCAGGTCCCCCAATATCATAGAGCAGTTGCTTCTTCTGTCAGTCTGGAATGGGCTTTGTGGAGAGAGACATCCTCTTCTTTTCTTTGTCTCACCTGGTGATTCTCCTTGTGTCAATGCACTCCAGTGGTTGGCGGACCATCTGCATGGTGGTTGTGGCATCTAGCCACTTTCGCGGCAGCCATGGTTACTGTGGTGGCTGTGGTGGGCCACCCACTTGCAGGTGATGCTTTTGGCATGCTCCTTGGTGCTGGTGGTGTGCCTGGTTGTGGGGTGTGTCTGGTCCCCAGATCCATGCCTCAGGTCCTCGGCAGGCCCCAAGGTGCTGGCATGGTGTGCCAGGTTATGGGAGTGGGGTCTAATCCCCAACTCCATACCTCAGGTCCCTGGGCAGGCCCCAAGGCACTGGTGCAGTGTGCCCAGTTCTAGGAGAGGGGTCCAGTCCCTGGCTCCATACTTCAAGTCCGCAGGTGGGCACCAGGTGCTGGCACAGTGTTCCCGGTTGTGAGAGGGGGGTCCGGTCCCCTTCTCCATGCCTCGGATTCTCAGGCTGGCCCCAAGGCACTGGCATGGTGGGCCTGGTTGTGGGAAAGGGTCCGGTCTCCTCCATGCCTCAGGTCCATGGGCATGCCCCAAGGTGCTGGCATGGTGTGCCTGGTTGTGGGAGGGGGGTCCAGTCCATAGATCCATGCCTCGGGTCCCCGAGAGGCCCGAGGCACTGGCGGTATGCCTGGGCTGGAACTAATTTGTTGTCCTTTGCTTACTTCTACAATGGGGAAGCTTCCTGTGGGAACCAGTACTTGAGCTGTGTGGTTGAACTAAATTGCTGCTTTGCTGCTAGTTCCCTAGGGAAGGCTTTTTGTGCAGCTGAGGGTTTAATGATTGACCTTATGGGTACTTCTGGTTCTCCAGAGACCCAATACATCTGGGTGTGTAGAAACTCTGATCTGGGCCTGAGTTTTTTCATCAAACTGCACCCCATGCAATTCTGAATTCCTGACCAGTCTCCTCTGAGTGGTCCTGTGCTGATTGGGGTCCAAATCAGCTGTCCATGCTGTGCCCCAGTGTTCTCCGGGTGGGCCCATCTCCCCCACCGCCTGTGCTCCAAACACTTCCCATGGGATGGGTCCTGCGCCAGTCCCTTGCGATGACTCACCCACCTCTGAATGGCTCTCCTTTTACAGTTGTTCTGGCTCCTCATTCCTATGTGAGTCCATGGGAGCCCTATTAGTGGTCTTGCTGTCCTGGGGACCACCAAGGCCCTCTTCTTCCCTGCTGCCTCCAAGCAACTTCCATCTGAAGGGCACAGCTGTGGCTTCTGCTGGCTCCTGCTCCATGTGCTCAGCAGCTCCAGCCTTAAAGCCTTATTATTATTTTATCATTATACATAGTAAACATTTTGGGGGGCCCTTTACCAATTTCTCCTAACACCCTTCCCCTCCCCCTTTCCCACATCTGCTGGCCTCAGTTCCATTCTCTCCTTTTGAAAGTTCAAGGAATTATTGTGATTGTTGTTTCTTTTTCTTCTTTCTCTCTCTCTCTCTCTCTCTCTCTCTCTGTCCCCCCCCCACACACACACACACTTATGAGTGAGGATATGCCATATTTCTCTTTCCGTATCTGGCTTCTTTCACTTAACATAATTTTCTTTCAGTTCATTCATGTTGCTGCAAATGGCAGAATTTCATTCCTTTTTATAGCAGTGTAGTATTCCATTGTGTATACATACCACATTTTCCTCATCCAGTCATCCACAGATGGACATTTATGTTGGTTCCAACTTGTGGCAATAGAAAATAAGGCTGCAATAAATATGGGAGTGCAGGTATTCCTTCAATATGATGATTTCCATTCCTTTGGGTATTCATCCAGCAGCAGGATTGCTGGATTCTATGGCAGTTCTCTCTGCAATTGTTTGCAGAACCTCCATACTGTTATCCAGAATGGCTGCACTAATTTAGAGTCCCAACAACAGGGTAGGAGGGTTCCCCTTTCTCTGCATCCTTGCCAGCATTTGCTATTCTCTGTCTTTTTGATACTGGCTAGTCTAACTGGGTGAGAAGATATCTCAATGTTGTTTTCATTTGCATTTCCCTGATGCTTAGCAATGTTGAGCATTTTTTCATGTGTCTGTTGACCATTTGTATATCTTCCTTTGAGAAATGCCTATTCAGCTTCTTTGCCTATTTTTTAATTGGGTTACTTGTTTTTTTACTTTTGGGGTCTTATTCATAAAATCTTTGCCCAGGCCTACATACTGAAGTGTTTCCCCTGTTTTCTTCTAGGAGTTTTATAGTTTGAGGTCTTATATTTAAGACTTTAATCCATTTTGAGTTGATTTTGGTATATGGTGAGAGGTACAGGTCTAGTTTTGTACTTCTACATGTGGATGTCCAGTTTTCTAGCACCATTTATCAAAAAGGCAGTCTTTTCCCTCAATGTATCTTTTTGTGCTTTTGTTGAAGATCAGTTGGCTGTAAGTGTGTTCATTGATTTCTGGGTTCCCTATTTTGTTCCATTGATCTGAGTGTCTGTTTTTTTCTAGTACCATGCTGTTTTGGTTACTATAGCTTTGTAGTACAATTTGAAGTCAGATAGTATAATGCCTCCAGCTTTTTTTTTTTTTTTTTTTTTTTGCTTGGGATTGCCTTGGCTATTCATGGTCTTTTGCTGTTCCATATGAATGTTAGGATTGTTTTTTCTATTTCCATAAAGACTGTCATTGGTATTTTGATGGGGATTGCATCGAATCTATAGATCACTTTGGGTAGTATGGATATTTTTACAATGTTAATTCTTCCAATCCAAGAGCATGGAATGCCTTTCCATCTTTTTGTGTCCTCTTTAATTTCTTTCAGCAGTGATTTGCAGTTCTCATTGTAGAGATCTTTCACCTCCTTGGTTAAATTTATTCCTAGGTATTTTATTTCTTTGGTAAGTATTATAAATGGGCCTGCTATCTTGATTTCTTTTTCTGCTAGTTTGTTATTGGAGTATAAAAAGGCTACTGATTTTTGCATGTTGATTTTGTATGCTGCAACTTTCCTGAAATTGTTTATCAGCTCTGGGAGGTTTTTTTTTTTTTTTTTTTTTTTTTTTTTTTTTTTGTCCTGCAACGGATTGCAACCCTCAGTGTTGCCCCCGTACCGGACCGGGGACCGGCAACGGGATCGCAACCCTCGGTGTTGCTCCCGTGCCTCGCTCAGCCAGTGAGCGGGAACCGGTCTGTATGTGGGATCCGAACCCTCGGGCGGGAGTGCCGCCGCGCTTCCCAAGCGGCGCACTATCCAGTGCGCCACCGGGCCGGCCCGTGGGAGGTTTTTTTACAGAGTCTTTAGGTTTTTCTGAATATAGGATCATGTCATCTGCAAACATGGACAGTTTGACTTCATCTTTTCCAATCCAGATGCCCTTTATTTCTTTCTCTTGCCTGACTGCTCTGGCTAGTACTTCCAATACTACATTAAATAGGAGTGGTGATAGTGGACATCCTTGTCTTGTTCTTATTCTTTTCAGCTTTTCCCTAAGAATAGGGAAAAGCTTTCAGTGATATTGACAGGGGGGTTCTCATATATGGCTTTTATGTTGTTGAGATACTTTCCTTCTGTACCTGATTTACTGAGAGTCTTTATCCTGAAGGGATGTTGAATTTTGTCAAATGCTTTTTCTGTGTCTTTTAAGATAATCACATGGTTTTTTGTCCTTGATTTTGTTGATGTGGTGCATCACACTTAATGACTTGTATATGTTGAACCATCCTTACATCCCTGGGTTGAATCCCACTTGATCATGGTGTATAATTTTTTAAATGTGTTTCTGTATTATGATTGCTTAATATTTTGTTGAGGATTTTTGCATCTATGTTCATCAGAGATATTGGCTTGTAGTTTTTCATTGTTTTATTTTTGTCTGGCTTTGATATCAGGGTGATTCTGGCCTCATAGAATGAGTTTGGGAGAATGGCCTCTGTTTCAATTTTTTGGAATAGTTTGAAAAGAATTGGTATTAATCCTCTTTAAAGTTTTGGTAGTAGGGCCGGCCCGGTGGCGCACTGGAGAGTGCACCACTTGGGAGCGCAGCAGCGCTCCCGCTGAGGGTTCGGATCCCATGTGGAGACCGGTTCCCGCTCACTGGCTGAGCGCGGTGCGGGCACAACACCGAGGGTTGCGATCCTGTTACCGGTCAGTAAAAAAGACAAAAAGGAAAAAAAAAAGTTTTGGTAGAATTCACCAGTAAAGCTATGCAGTCCTGGGGTTTTCTTTGTTGGGAGACTGCTGATTACTGCTTCAATCTTGTTGCTTATTATTGATCTGTTCAGGTTTTCTGTTTCTTCTTGGTTCAGTCTTGGTAGTTTGTGTGTGTGTCCAAAAATTTATCCATTTCCTCCATGTTTTCAAATTTGTTGGCATATAGTTGTTTATAATAGACTCTAATAGTTCTTTGTACTTCTGTGGTATTGGCTGAAATGTCTCCTTTTTCATTTCTGATTTTTGTTATTTGGGTCTTCTCTCTTTTATAGTTGGCCTAGCTAATCTGTTGGCTTGTCTGTTTTGTTTATCTTCTCAAAAAAAACAACTTTTTGTTTCATTGATCTTTTGTATCACTTTTGGGCCTTTATTTCATTTAGTTCTACTCTGCTCTTAATTATTTCTTTCTATCTACTAATGTTGGGATTGGATTTTTCTTGTTTTTCTAGTTCTTTGAGGTTTAGAATTAGGTTGTTTATTTGAAATCTTTCTATTCTTTTGATGAAAGCATTTATTGCAATAAACTTCCCTCTTAGTAGTGCTTTTGCAGTATCCCAAAGGATTTGGTGTAGTGTGTCTTTATTTTCATTAGTTTCAATAATTTTTTAAATTTCTTGTTTAATTTCTTCTTAGAACCATAGGTTATTCAGGAGCATGTTGTCTCCATGGCAATTTGGATTCTGCACAACACAGTAGCCGGACTCCAAGAGCAAACATCCCAAGAAAACCAGTCAGAAGTGTATGGAGACTTTGTGAGCTACCTTGGAAGTCACATAGTATCATTTCTGCCGTATTCTATTGGCCAAGGCAGTCCCAAAGGTCCCCGTGTTCAAGGGGAATGTCTTAGACCGTTCAATGGCAACAGTTTCAATGTTACATTGTAAGAAAAGCATATGGGAGGGAATATATTATGGTGTCCATCTTTGGAAAACACAATCTGCCACAACAATATTGAGTTTTTTGATCAATAAGCATGGTATATCTCTCAGTTTATTTTGGTTTTTAATTTCTCTCAGCAATATTTTGTAGTTTTCAGTATACAGATCTTGCACTCATTTTACTATATTTAACCCTAAATATTTCAGGTTTTCTGATGTCATACCAACATAATCTCTCTCTCTCTCTCTCTCTCTCTCTCTCTCTCTCTCTCTCTATGTGTGTGTATGTGTGTGTGTCTTTCCCTCAAACCTGAAGTATATGGTTCCCAGGTATTTTCTTATTCCTGCTTAGGAAGCACTATCGAGAGCTTTAATTTATTCATTTAGTCAAACAATATAATTTCAATCAATGAAAAGCAATATGAATCAAACAGAGCAGATGGGGAGGTGGGAATGATGGGGTACAGAAGGAGGTTATCTTAGACAAGGTGCCCTCCCTGGTGAGGTGTCATTTCAGCAAAGACATGAATGATGTGAAGTAGCAGCCATATATATAGATCTGGGTAAGAACATTCTAGACAGAGCAAACAGCAATTTCAAAGGTTTGGACCCATGAATAAGCTTATTTTCTTGAGGAGATAGCAAGAAGACCAGTGTAGCTGGAGTGCAGTGAAGAACAAAATGCCAAAAGGTGAAGTTGGTAAGACTGGCAGACAAACTGCGTTGTTTTTTATAACCTAAGATTAGAGGTGACATCCCATCACTTTTGTCATGTAATATTCATCACACAGATCAACGCTGGCTCGATGTGGGGTGGTACAAATGCAGGAAGGGGGTATCATTGGAGGTCATCTTAGAGGCTACCTATCACAGCGATTTTTGAGTTTTTCTTTTTCTATCAGGAACTGAGTAAGGGAAATTCCATAATTTGGCTTCACTCTGCCATATTTGCCCAGTATTCATTTGCATGCTGGTTTTCATGTGAATTTTCAAAACTACTGAGATGAATATATTGAACGCCCCATCATCCAGCCTCAACTTTCAACATGTGGCCAATCTGTTTCTTCCGTGTATTTCCCATTTCCCCCACCCCAGATTATTTTGAGGTAAATCAAAGGCATATCATTTCTTCTGTGGGTATCTCTAAAATGTAACTCTTCCTTTTTAAAAAATGTAACCACAATTTCATTATTACACCTGAAAAAATTAATAGTAATGCTTTAATTTTCAGTTATGTTTAAATTTCCCTATAAACGTCCTTTTACAGTTGGTTCACTTAAATCAGGATTTAAACAAAGTCTACACATTTACATAACTATATAAATAGAAAAAAATTATAAAAAGTAAAATGCACTTAGGGTCTGCTATATACTTAAGAAATGGAGAGGAAATTACCCTTGCCCTTGTCTTCCATCCTGAACAATATGTTCCCTCAAATTCAGATTATAATAATCAGTGTCACCCTTTAGGAGTTAACACTATGATGTTTCTATAGGGAAATGCAACCTAAGTTCTAAACAAACAATTTAGAAACATAATTGTGGAAAACATACCCTTGGTAAGTTGAGGATTCCAAAAAACACCACCTCATGTGCCTTCAGGCTAGTGGATCCATCTAAGGCACCCAATTTAACACACTCAACTGCAACTGAACTAAGGTAACACCTGGATTATATGAACTGCACAAATTCCCTACAAGGAACACATACATAAATATATAATTATCTCAATTGTTGTAGCTGAAAAGGTGTTTCTGAAGAAATAGATGCAGCAAAAAACAAGGAGGACAAGCAGGGACACTTCCTTAGAAATAATCTGGCATCTCCAGCTATTGCATGAATCATTCCTAGAAATGATGTCCACGGCACATTGATAAAAGTATTATAAGTTATCAGTTATCAGCAGCCAAATATAGGCTGAGAAATTTAAAATATTATTCAGGAAAGAGAGAAGTTAATAGTGTTTCATTAGGACTAGAGAAAAATTGTTTACTCTCAGTTTTTTAGTGAGCCACAAAAATATCACTTTGCCCTGTTTATATGGTGGGAAACAAGTGAAAGAAACAACATAGAAAATGCCAGTTCTTTATAAAGAACCATGGGCATTCACCAGATTTTCTACCATTTCTTCCTATAAAATTCTCGCTGGGTAAATAGAGGCAGGTTGGGAGAAGGATGCTGTATGTGTTGAAAATTTGACAAAGCACTTACACAATCATAATACCTTCAGTTTTAAAATTAAATAAAAGGATAGGTAACCATCCCCTGTTTTGGCACACCAGGAAACTTGGGCCCAGACGGGGAATTGCTTGGGTCTCACAGCCAGTTGGTCCTAGAACTGAACTGAAACTGGGCCAGATCTTCTGCATACTAGAGAGGGGCTCTGACCATTTCACCATAGGGTGGCTTTGCTAACATCAGAATCAGCCGTTACAGGAAAAAATGCTAAAGTAGTAATGAGAGCTACCAGTCCCCCACTCGCCTTTGACTAAGAGCTACCTCCTTCATTCTTTTCTCTTCCTAATCAGTCTCTCCTTTCTTCCCTTTCTTTCAACAAGCCCATCCTGTGATAGCAACTGAGGCTGAACTCCCAATTAGTTCCAATCAGTTTTGGCCAGATTGGGGAGTTTGCATACTAGCCTCAACTAACCAAAATTCTTTCTTCTGATAATATAAGGCCAACCCCCCTTCATTTTCATCCTTAAATCTCCACCCCCAAGAGAACATGAGACACATGTAACATACATGATGCCACAATGCACGTGAATCTCTACTTGAATATGCATAAAAATAATCCAGCCCTTGTTGAATATGTATGAGTTCCTGTAGCTAGACCCTTAGAAGTTGTAACTCCCACCTGCTCAAGGAGCTTGGTTTATTTTAGGTCGTGAGGATCCTGGCTGTGAACCCACAATAAACTTCTTTCTGTCAGATGCTCAAATCACTGTCTTTTTTCTATTTGCATACACAATAGACAAGGATCCTGCAGGTGTTCTCCAGTGACAGTGGTAATGCCCATTTTAGTTTGCAATCTACCATTTCTTTTGAAATACTTTCTAAGTAGGTGTGGTTGAATATTTGGGAAAAGTTCACATAAAATATATTCACTATCCCGTCGTTTCTCAGTGCTAAATTCTGAGACCCTTCATGAGATGATGCAGCATAAAGGCCCTCACCAGGTGTCAGCTCCTTGACCTTGGACTTCCCAGCCTCCAGAACTGTGATAAATAAATTTCTTTTCTTTATAAACTTTTCCTTATAAATTACTCAGTCTCTGGTATTCTGTTATAGGAACACAAAATGGACTAAGACCCCTGGTTTGAAAGATCTCCTAATGCTTGCCAGTATGAACTCCTTAAACTCTCCATCGGAGTGTCCTTTTCCATGTTCTCATGGAATTAACGAATCAAGAATTGATGCATCAACAGTCTGAATGTGTATCAGTGAAGTCTTCCTGTGGTTTGCTTTATAAAACTACCTGGATAGAATAGGCCAGGGCTGGCTTGTCTCCTTTGGAGAAGTTTGACAACTGGAGTGAATCTCTAAACCTGGGACACCCATTAGAGCCACCGGCTTCCTGTTGGTCACGGCAGCTGCCAACAGACTTATAATACCACCACCACCCCACTTGCCTCTCTGGGTCAATCTAAGGAGGGTCATTTCAGCGACACATTTGTAATGGTCCTAGAGTCCTTTAACACTGCTTGACTAGCTCCTGTTTCCTCCTTAACTATTCCCAACTCTGGGAAACCCCTCTGTCACTTCGTTTCCTCCAGCTACTGAGGACAGTGAGAGAAACACAGAACCATCTGGTGAAGGCTCCTGCACCTCGTGCATCTCTGCTCCTCGAGTTTTCACTGCTGAGGTGCTCTGTTTGCTGTGCTAAGACTGAGCTCGCTGTCCATCTGTCCATTTGTCTTAACATTAGTGATTTTAACCTACAACTTTCTAAGTGATTTATAACTTCTAATGGTATTATCTTTGTCAGGGTTTAAAGAGCAAAAGCTTATTTTCAATTTTACATTTTGAAAAGAATGAAAAGGTTGGTTTGGAATACTTAACAAGCTTAAATACTCGTACAGTGCTCCTTATGGTGGGACAGATGTCACCCTGAGTCAGTGGTACACAAACATTTTTTTATTTGAACAAGTTTGTGTTTCTTTTAGTGAATCCTAGAATAAAACATAATTATCACACCAAATCCAATTTTCATCATTACCATTACTAAGAAGGAGGTTTTACTTTATTACCTTTTAATTTTTACATTTTACAGTTTTTTTTCAGTTTTGGGTTTTTTTAATTGAAACATATTGATCATACATATTTGTGGGGTACAGAGTTGGATATCAGTACATGTATACAATGTGTGATGACCAAGTCAGGGTAATCATCATGTTCATCCTTACATAACCTAACCATTTCTTTGTGACAAGGACATTGCATCTCCTCTCTTCCAGCCATTTGATAACACACAGTAAATTATTGGGTTTGTTTATTTATCAAATTATTGTTAATTATCTATGCCTAGTTTGATCGAATAGAAGGAAGGTAAGTTTCAAAAAGTAAATTAAATTAAAGTTGATTTAAAGAAAAACAGTGATTACATAACAGTACAGGTGGCCTGCAGATGTGGCACTACTGTGAGAGTGCTAGTTAAGTGACATTGCTTCAGTTTAACGTGGAGAGCCTGGTGCTTTTCTCTTGGTGTATTTTAAATTCTATCAGAGGGAGAGACAGAGGGAGTTATTTAAGATATGCCAAGGAAAAGGAATCAAACTCACCCTCAAAGTTATACTAAAACAGTGTTTACTTTCTGTTACTGGTTTCTTCGAGTGACATATTTCATGAGTCAGTTTTGTATTTAACAATTATGTAAGTAGTTATCAAGTCTTAGGTGGATTTTCAGTTTATTGACATATCTCTGGGAATAATATCAGCCTTTTCATTTTTAAACCAAAATTTTCAAATTTCCAAATTTAGACCAAATTTTTCAAACTTACAGAGAAAAATGAATCTCCAGTTCACGTAACAAACCAAGATGACAATATGATTTAGGTTTTGTTCTGTTTTTTGTTTTCGTGTTGCTAAAGTCACATTCCAGAATCAAGTGGGCCAGTTCGACACTCAATATTTGGGTGTCCAGGTATATACCATGTGTTTTTATGTTTCATGGGTGCATAAGATGAAAGCCAGGGAAAGACATCAGTTAAATTTGCACTTTCTCTTCACTAATAGAAAAAGCAGAATACAGTAGACCACAGGAAAGACACTGTTGTACGAATGACACAGCACCCAGAGAGAGGAAAGGCTCCGGGCCTCCACGGCCAGCATTATGTAGGCCATGATGAGCTGGGTGTGGGCCCACGTGAGAATTCTGTAGAGCAGCCTCATCGGCTGGGATCGGATAAACAAATCAGCAAAGGTGTGAATCAGGTAGTCTGCTTCCACCATCACAGCCCAGCAAAGGAAACCAAACACCTGTCCCGGATGGAGTCCGTGCCACCAGGCAGAGAAGGCGAACGTCTGCAACAGTGGCCAGACCCTGCTCTGCTGGAACACGAGCCGTCTGAGCCACCGAGCTGTGCTTTGGTTCCACTTTCTCGTGAACAGGGATATCCTGTGGGTTGTTTCCAGTGTCCAGATGTCTGCATCGGGGACATAGCCCTCCTCCCCAGGGCCTTGACCAGATTCGGACCCAAAGCCCGCCGCATGGAGGAGGGTGTCATCCAGCATCCAGTGGGAATAGTAGGTGAGCTTGAAGAGCCCGGCTGTGGCCCACACGACATAGATGCACTCGAGTCGCTGGCAGTCGGTCAGTCCCACTCCCGCACTCAGCACTCCCCTCATGAACACCTTTGTGCATTCCAGCCCAAGAATCTGCAGACCCCTCCAAGACAGAGCCCAGCAAGAGCACCTGGGACTCAAAGAGCTGGACCCTTGAACACGAGCCTGAAATCTCTGGAAGGACCACAGAGGGCCTCCCAGGAGGGCAGGGAAAAATAGCAAGTAGCTGAAATAGGGCAGTGCCTTACCCAGATGCTCAGACAAGGAGCTCCTGCTCCTGCCGCCTCCTGAGGATGCCCCCACCTTTCCCTCCCAAATGTCCAGAGACAGGGATGTGACCCTCTGGGTCAACAGCATGAGCGAGGAGAGAGTGATGCAGAACCTGAAAGAGATTTTTTTTAATGTAGAAACACTCCATGTTCATTCTCTCTCTTGCATTCCAGTCTGTCACACATGACCCCACAGCAAACAGGTGGCTCTGAACAGTTCACTGCCCCGGCCTGCAGTGCCCCACAAAGACTCTTGGATGGAGTCAGAACCACACACGACTCTGGGCAGGATCAAAAGGTAAGTGGGGAATTAACCATTAGTCAGAGATGCAAATGAAAGAATGACGAGGAACACGGCAGGGAAATACTGATCATAGTACTTCTAGGAAGAGCTTATAAAGATTCGGATCGGGGACCTGAGAGAAATTTGCCATAGAGGGAAAAAAACTTTACTGAAGGGATTACAGGAAGTTTAAGATTTTGCATATGAACCAGGCCAACTGCAAGATTCTGCATGATTTAGGACCTGGGCTGAGGATGTGTGATCAGGGCATGTGCTGAGTCGTTAGCAATTTGAGGGGTGCTCTTACCCAATCACCTGATCTTGTTGTGTCACCAAAAATCCTGCTGGCAAGATTACTGAGAACAATTAGTGAAAATCACAGCACCACACTCTACTGACAGCCTGCTCCGAGTTCCTGCTGTCTCTGTCTACGTGTGTGAGGGCTGACGGCAAACTTATCCTAACTGAAAGCAAGGTGGCCTCCAAATGCCACCAGCCCTGCTAACTCACCTTCTGTTATGGGTTGAATACGATCCTCCCAAGTTCATCTACTAACAGGCCTAACCCCAGTACCTCAGAATGTTGGAGACAGGGCCTTTAAAGAGCTAGTTAAAATGAGGTCATATGGGTGGTCCCTAATCTGATATGACTGGTGTCCTTATTAGAGATCAGGACACAGACACACACAGAGGGAAGACCGTGGAAGACACAGGGAGAAGGTGGTCATCTATAAGCCAAGGAGAGAGGCCTCAGAAGAACCCAATCTGCCAACACCTTCGTCTCGGACGTCCAGCCTCCAGACTGTATCTGATGAAACACATTCCTGCTGTGTAAGCCACAAGACTGTGGTACTTTGTCAGGGCAGCCCCAGCAGACTAACACACTTTCCATTTCAGGGCCCTCCGGTCCAGCCAGATCCTGTTCAACTTGCCCTTCCAGCCCCTCCAGGTCCTGGCTTCTGAGCGACATCCTGATTCACCACTCAGTACTTTCTACACCAGGCCCGCCTGCCATCTTGCCTTTTCCTCAGGGAAGCCTGAAGCCTTTGGTGAAAACAGTCCTATTTAAAAATATTTAAAAAATCTAGTGTGGGAGGGAGGCAAAGCGAGGGAACCAATGGCAGGCTAGGATCAGAATGGTGACCACCCAGAGTGGTCACAGCCCATCTGCTCTCTGAGTGACCACAGACCCATGCCAGTTCTGATAACCAGAGGCAGGCAGAACGTTAGGACGAAAGATCACAAAAATACCCATTTTCCCCTCAACTTGGTCATCTCACTGACTCACGAGAACTTCTCTAGACTGTACTTAGCTCTGCATGGCTATTCTGAGACGGGGTGACTGCCCTTCCTCCCGGGGGATGGGAACAGCTCGTGTGAGTGAAAACAAAGCCCTTCCACAGCACGGGTCTCCCCTCAGCAGCCCGGGAGGATGGCAGGGGCTTCTGGCACGTGTGCACTGCTGCTGAGAGGAGCCAGCTGTGCTCCACCCTCCCTCTCAGGCACGAGGACCACTGCACTGAGTGCCACACGCCATGCTACACGGGCAACACACGGCAGCTAGGAGTAGTCGGAGAATTACGTTTATACTTATTATCTCAAACTCACAGCGGTCTTGCAAGACAGACATTACTATCCCCATACTTTTTTTCCCGGAAAAAGAAAATGAGTCTTAGAGAGATTAAATGACTTGCTCAAGGTCACACTCTCAATTGTGGAAAAGTCGGATTCAAACTCAACGCCCCTGTTCTCTCCACTATGACCACGGTGCAAGTCAGCTCCGTATAACCAAACGAGCAGGTTGCTTTACCTCGTGGAAGGAGCCTCTTGCAGATAATACTCAGTGTAGTGCAGACCCAGGTGACAAAGGGTCTGCCAGCTCATCTGGAAGAAGAAGGTTGGCCTGTGGACTCGCTGAGGGCTGAGTGAGGTGATCAGAACCACAGTGCAGAGAGCAGGGATGAACACAAGCAGGGCGTAGGACCTCATGGCAGCCACGGCCAAGGCGCCTCCTCCAGCCAGGAGAAAGAGGTGCCTGCAAGAAAAAGGACAGCCCGGGAGACATTTGCATCTGCAGCAAATGAACCACTTCAGATGTCATTCCCAGGAACCCATTTGGTGAGTCCCCGCATAACACCTTAAGAAGTCATGCTGTTAACACTCCGAAGCCTTCCCTTTGCTCTTCTGAAGGAAAGAAAGATGAAGAAAGAGCCAGGGCCGATTTGTAAACTGCTAGCTCGGGATACAACTCTTGATTCCTGTCTTAGTGACCCTAGAACCTCTCTCTCTGATGCCCACCATTCATCTGACTCCCCCCAAGGTAATCCACGAACTGCCCCTAACAACCCTGGAAGGCTTGCTAGTAGGAACATTTAAAAATCTACTGGTATGTCGTCTAGCTGAAAAGTGATGTGAGTCTAGTGCCGAGGATCTAGTAGAGCTTTCTAGACATCCTCTTGCCAAGATGAGGGTCTTTCCTTTCACAGGGTTGACTGTCCTGAAGTTTCCAAAGAGCAAGAAAGACTCAATGCCTCCCTTTGACGAACAGTTTGAAAACTCAGTTAGAAAAATCTTCATATCGTGGACCAAAACCAAGATATTGAGGCAGAAATAATTTTATAAAGGTTTATTGAGGGGCCGGCCCGGTGGCGCACTGGATAGTGCACCGCTTGGGAAGCGCGGCGGCGCTCCCGTCCGAGGGTTCGGATCCCACATACAGACCGGCTCCCGCTCACTGGCTGAGCGAGGCGCGGGAGCAACGCCGAGGCTTGCGATCCCGTTGCCGGTCCCCGGTCCGGTACGGGGGCAACATTGAGGGTTGCGATCCGTTGCCGGACACGGAAAAAAAAAAAAGACAAAAGATAAAGGTTTATTGAAAGCAAAGCTTGAGGATCGACCCCGTAAGCACAAGCCAACAAAGCTAGAAAGTGCTCCAAAGTCTACTACAAGCAAAGGCATTTATAAGGGAGTGTCAAAAGGAGGTTCCAAAAGGGAGGGAGAGTTCCAAATACAGTTGTCCTTTTCTCACAGAACACAAGAATCACAATCACTAATTATTTATTACAAAAAGAGAGCCAAAAATGTCTACATGCAAAGTGAAACAGAAGCTTCATGCTTCAGCTACCCTTAACAGTATCCAAATGGATTATTCAGAACCAGCAGTTTATACATTAACTAATAAATCAGAAGTTCTAACCATATACAATGTTTATCTTAAGAACAAGATGTCAACATCAGGTTCGTGAAACTTATCCCAAGGCAGTGAGTTTTGGAAAACCTGCTTGATTTTGATTATTCCTTCATCATTTCCCCCTTTCAATCAAGAACTTTCGATAGAAAGCTTTGAAGATCAATTTTGATTTGAAGATGTGTGCATTTCAGGTCCTATGAAGCTGGAAGACTCATTCCCAGGAACTCATGTCCCTCACTGGGGAGAGAGCGGCGAAAACAGTGGAATACTGTAGGTAGGCCAAATCAAAGAGCAGCCGGGGGCGTGAGTTCAAGACTTGAGCAACACACTATTTATCAACACGATGAATTATTTGTAAACACTGAACAATCATAAATTTAGTTTGAACAGTAGATTTATTTATTTATTTGTTTGTTTATTTTATTTTATTTGGGGGGGGGGACAGCTGGCCAGTACAGGGTGAACAGTAGATTTAAAGCAAGCAGAAAAATGTCAATAAATTTATAAATAAAAATATAACAATGATATTAACAATAGTAATGGCAACAATTTGTAATCCTGAACATAACAAGGATCCCAACCCAGATGGCAACCAGCTAAATAAGTCATGTAAGGAAAGGGCACCTCAGAGAAAGTTTATCACAGACACAAAGACACTCAGTAGTGAGGGGGTTAGGACCCAACAGGCTGACTCCAAAGTGAGCAACCTTAACCCTATGTTAATTCTACAGGGATTAATCCTTATTTTCGCACTTGCTTTGCTTTACTGCTCCATGATTCTTTCTCAATAGGAAACATCTTTACAACTGTTCCCCCGCCCCCATCTCCCATAAATGAAAGTCAGTGCTGTGAACCAGTTGTGAGCATGTGATAACATACCATAGTTTAACCAAACCCAGCAATCCTGTTAGATACAGCTAGATTTTATTTAAGAAATCACAATATTTAAAAATTCTAGTTTCCAAAATAAGTGAATTATTAGGAGGTGGCCCTTTCGCAATGGATTTTCAGTTTACAAGAGTATATTCCATGAAAACTTTTTAAAAATAGGTACTATCTCCACCATACTGAAGTTATCTGATATTAAAAAAAAAAACTACAATCAAGTTATCAAATCTCTAGTGACAATAATCTTTGAACCCCAAATTGAGATATAACTAATCTAAAATGATTTGTTTTTACTTATTTCATTTCTCTGAAAAATCACATAATGGCATTTTTTAAATCACATTTAGTTATAAATATGACTTACAAAAATGTTACTTTCTTTAAAATTTAATTTTACTGAAAACTATACAATTTCATGAAACTGGGTTGCTCAAGAATATCTGGGGTTTATGGTTGGCACAGATCTGTACATCTGGAGTATTCCTGTACCATATCAACGTCCATGTCGCCCCAGAGTTTATTTTCATCCGTTTCCCAATTAATGTGAACCTATAAAACTGACTGAGTCAATGCAGACATGATATCAATTTCCAGGTCAGTTTTACTCTATTATATATATATTCATTATCAAGCAACCAATAATCAGTGACAGTGACAATAAGTTTAAAACAATTGTAGTTAATATCTGATCTTCACACCTGCAGTCTACTCTGTGCTTTCTGCCCTGCTATACAAATAGTGTTCCTGGATGTAAGAGCAAAATTAGCCATCCAGCCTACCTGGCACGAGTGGAAAATGAATCCATGGTGCAGAGATAATTAAACAGGAGTGCAAAGGGAAAAGCAGCTCCTTGATAAAGTGATACAGGATGGAGGAAGAACAGCGGAAGCCAATCCATTATGAACTGGAACAAAAGATATTGTCCTTTCCAGAGTCCTTAACCTGTGCCTTCCTGCAAGAGAAATCTCAGCCAGGCTCTCTCTGGTCTTTTTATATGGATTAGGAAGGCCTGGGTGAGCGAAAGGCAAAAAAAAAAAAAAAAAAAAAAAAAAGCTGGAGATCAAAGCTGGCTTTCTGATAAAGGGAACTGCACTATGGAAACCAAAACCCATTTCGGGTTATAGTACCTAATGAAAGGTACTAAAAACATTGCTTTCAGAAGTTGTGGTTTTATTTAGTTTATATAGCACACTGTTTGCCTTTCCAGTTATCATACTGCCATATTTTCTTCACTAAGTTAATGAGAAATTTCATTTTCCAGTTGTGGACAGACGATTCTCTGGACTGGGGAGGGAAACAAGAATGTGAGGAAGGGAGGCAGGTTCCTAAGGCAAACCACAAGATTCCCTTCCTAATCAGCACTCTCCTCCTCGGGCTACTACAGCAGCGACCCTTACTTATCTATTTCTCCATCAGTTTACTGCCTGCCCACTACTGCAACATGAGCTCCCCGAGGGAGGGACTGCTTTGTTTATTGCTGCATCCCGGCACTTAGAAGAGTGCTGTGCACAGACTGTGTACTCTGGAAATAGCAGTTAAAGTTGAAAAGGTTCTGAGGAGGCAAAAGTGTGAAAAAGAAACACTTAAAGATAATTTTTTCCTTTGGGGTATGGACAAGTCAGAAGAGACCTCCTAGGAGTAAGGCAAGAACAATAGGCCATCTCTCTATCTCTTGGCTAGCGGAGATCTATCTGCTGAGCCCAGGCATTGCAGGGCTGTCCCTGACCAGCTGTTTTGCATCTCCAAAGGCACATGCAAGAGCAAGCAGCCTGAAAAAAGAGGACAGGAAGATACAGCCTGACACAAGAGCATCTTAGGGGCAAGGACCATCTCTTTATGAGAGACAGCTCTGTGCAGAGGAGAAAACCCAAAAGCCTCTTATTGACTGGGGAACTTGGTCACCTCTGTGAGACTGAGCTCCTTCATCTTAAAACTAGACATAATAATGCCTGCTTCAACGGAATTGTTATGAAAATAGGTAAAGCATGTAAAAGCACAGAGCAAAAAGCTGGCTGGCTGAAGGTAAGATAATTGAATGATAAATATGAGCATTATTGGGCTACTATTTTTATGACAGACTCTGTGCTAAGCACCAGGAATATATGGGTGAATAACACATGGTCTCTGCCCTCATATGACTCTCAGTCTGCTGGGGAGACAGAAATGGAAACAAATACTTCCATTCAAGAACTATAGGTGCACATGAATACTGTAGTGGGTAAAGAAAGAAACAATCACCTCCAGACATGGGGAATTAAAAAGGACTTTGGAGAAGTGGAAATGTTTAAATTGACTCCCTAGGAGAGGATGTTTCCAAACAGATGGGTAGTTTACTGCAGGCCACAGAAGCCACAAGGTCTTGGACAAACAGTAAAACCGATAATAGGGAGCAGAGGGCTCCCTAAGCAACTGAACAAGCTGACATAGTAAACATAATAAATGCAACCACATCCCACATTAAATATCATTTCTAGGTATAGAAGAGTTGAACTGCACCTGATTAGTTAAGAAAAAAATTATGTTACATAGACATTGAATTAAATATTTATTAATCCTATATGTACTTTTTGTATTCTGGAATCAGTACATTTTATTTTCAGGTGTCAAACATTTTGTTGTTCCTTGAAAAGCTTATAGGCTCCGAATATTGAATCTAATGCTAGATAAAATGGCCCTTCTTATAAGCATGACATGATAGCCTTTAAGATTAATTTAGATAGACATTGCTTGAAAGTGGACAGGTATTTAAATGCTCAGGGACAAAAGAATGTTCTAAATTCATCCATACACTTACTCAAAAGGTTTTTTTGGAACAGGCACTATGGTCGGTGCTGAGTAAAGAGTGGGAACAAAACTTACATGGTTCTACCCTCATGGAACTTAGTCTCTGGGGGAGACAGAAAAATAAATACAGCTGATGATGAGCACTATCCTGTCCCATGGAGAAAATGATCAGAATAGCAAGGGTGGCCTATTTTTGATTAGATGGTCAATGAGGGTTTCTCTGAGTGTGCTAGTTTTTGTGTCAACTTGGCTAGCCTACAGTCCCCAGTCAATCAAACATTAATCTAGGTGCTGCTGGGAAGATATTTTGTGGATGTGATTTAAGTCCAAACCAGTTGACGTTAATGAAGGGAGATTATTCTAGGTAATTGGGATGGGCCTGACACAATCAGTTGAAAGGCCTAAAAAGCAGAGCTGAGGCTTCGCAGAAGAAGAAATTCTGCCTGTCGACAGCAGTTTCACCCCGTGCATGGGAGTTCCAGCTTGACTAAAGATTTTGGACTTGCCTAGCCAGAACCCCACAATCACCTACAAGCCAATTTTTTGCAATAAACTTTTTAATATACATCCCCTTTTTGTTGTTTTTCTGGGTGAACACTGACGATGTGACATCTGAGACTTAAGGGGCCAGAAGGTGTTAGGAGGGGGAAGTAGAAGCGGTTGTGGTTTGAGAGTCAGCTTGGCTTCTGAGCAATAAAGATGTGACTGAGTAAAGAGAAAGAGTAAGAGGAGCATGAAATGAGAGAAGAGAGAAGCAGGCAAGGGCTGGATCTAGCCCAGAGACGGGTTATGGAAAGTAGTTTGGATTTTAAGAGTAAATTAAAGTTAAAATAATGGATATGGTTTTTAAAGAATGATTTTGACTACAAGAGAACGAGTTGGATGGGCGTTGGGGGTGAAAAAATAGGGGGTGTGATTTTAGAAGTCAAGAATGAAAGGGGCAGAGAAACGTGGCAGCTGACATTTGAGAGAAATGGTGGGGTAAACCGTGCAGAGTGGAAGAGTGAGGGCCCCGGAGGTCGGAGCCGCAGAACGTGCAGGTGCATCGTGCAGGGAGGGGTGAGGGCCGCGAAGGGTGACTCGAGGGTCTGCCTGGCTTGAGAACTGGGTGAACGGTGGGTTCCTTTACTGAGATGGCGATCGAAGGAGCAACGGGTTGGAGGGAGGGCAAGGTCGTGCGGGTTGATCCAAAGCTCTGTTCTGGACGCTTTAGGTTTGACAAGACGTTGGGCACATGAAGTGGAGCTGCCAAGCAGTCAACGGAGCATCGGTGTGAAGCTCGGCGAAGAGGACAGAACTAGAGACACCAGCCTGAGAAAGCCAGCAGACAGAGGGCACTTAACCTGTGTGCCCGCCCTGCAGGAGACGAGCTCTTACAGAAGGGGCGCTGGCCTAGCAGGAGCCGCCCCCACACACACACCGGGAGGCGAGGGGCCGGGAAGGAGCAGCCGCTGAGGACGGAACGCCTGTCGTGGGTGATCACCTACATCGAAGGGAGGGGTAGAATGAGGTCACAGTGATGTGCACTGGACCGGCACAAAAGGCTGCCTTAAGCTCGAGTCCCCATGACCCCCAGACAAGGCTAGGATCCGCGGGTGGCCGTGCACGCAGGCGCCGGGCGAACCGGAAGCCCCGCGAGGCCCCGCCCCCTCCGCGGCCCCGCCCCCAACCCTGCCAGGCTGTCCAATCGCGTGCAGAGCTCGTCGCTCTACCCAGGCGGTTGTGTCGATCTCAGCTTCAGCCGGAGACCCTGGCCGAACCATGGCGGAGAAAACTCAAAAGAGGTGGGTCTGCTCCTTGAGGAAAGCCCCTGTCCTGGGCTCTCCGCAGGGCCCGAACCCGTTCCAGGGCGCCACGGTGCGGACTGGGTTGGGGTCTCCTCCCGGGCGCTCGGGCTGATGGTACCAACAGCCTGGACCCCGGGCGCGCGGAGGGTGTGGGAGGCAGGGAGGCTGCCAGGCGGCGCGGAGGC
>NW_007727047.1:61063-62193 GCF_000696425.1 Galeopterus variegatus
GGGCGCCACGGTGCGGACTGGGTTGGGGTCTCCTCCCGGGCGCTCGGGCTGATGGTACCAACAGCCTGGACCCCGGGCGCGCGGAGGGTGCGGGGGGCAGGGAGGCTGCCAGGCGGCGCGGAGGCGCTGCGGGAAGGTTTTTGTTCTTTCTCTCGCCGTCCCCGCCCCGCAACGCGCCTGCGCAGAGGGGGCCGGCTGCGGCCATTTGTCCCCTCGCGGCGGCCTGTGCGGGACGCGTTGCTGCCTCACCCTCGTCCCTGCCTGTCTCCCCTGGGAGGGGTGTGGCAGCGGGCTCACGGTCTCTTGTCAGAAAGGGGGCTCGCCTGGACCGGAACTGAGACACGTTCCGCCCGGCTTGGGCCAGCTCCTTTGTGAACCTGTGGGGACACGAGGTGTGGCTTCTTCTCCAGCAGTCCTCGTTGCCGGGGACTGTTGGGGCAGAGAAACGGCTTGGGTGAGAGGAATTGATGAGCAAGGCCGTGTCCAGAAGCAGCAGCGCTGAGCACCCTCTGCTGACTCTTGACAAAGAACACCGACGTGGTTTCTGGTGCCATGAATTAAAATTGAGGTTTTCCTTATAGGTAGGCAGGGAATTTCTAATCTCTCTTCATAAGCTAAGGAGGAACAGGTCTACTGTAAATATTATGTATAGTGTATCGTAGCTACGGTGAGGCATTCCTGACGTTTTGGGGTTTTTATGTTTGTTTTTTTAAAGATGACTGGTAAGGGGATCTTAACCCTTCACCTGGTGTTGTCAGCACCACACTCTAAGTGAGCCAACCGGCCATCCCTATATAGGGATCCGAACCCATGGCCTTGTTATCATCAGCACCACACTCTCCGGATATGGGATCCGAACCCGTGGCCCTGGTGTTGTCAGCACCACACTCTCCCAGGTGAGCCACGGGTCGGCCCCGGACGTTATTTTAACGTCCCAGCCGCCTGCTCCCCGCCCCGCCCCAGCACCCGCAGTGGGGTCCACGCGAAAGTGTTTTAGTAGGTCTAGTGGTGAGTTTCATTCTTTCTTGCCTCACTGAGAAGTGTGCTGATTGTGACACAAACACGACCCGGGACCTCTCCCTTGGGCATAAAACTGAAGACAGGGGGCACTTGTGAGTTTCTCCTACTCT
>NW_007727047.1:62957-64882 GCF_000696425.1 Galeopterus variegatus
GGAATGAACTTCAGTTCAAGAAATGTCTCTGAGTTTCAGTTTTCTCATCTGTAAAATGAGCCGGTTGGACCAGGTGATTTTCTGCTCTGTTCTGCTCCTTCTTACTGACGTCTTTCTAGGAATGAACTTCAGTTCAAGAAATGTCTCTGAGTTTCAGTTTTCTCATCTGTAAAATGAGCGGGTTGGACCAGGTGATTTTCTGCTCTGTTCTGCTCCTTCTTACTGACGTCTTTCTTTTTTTTTTCTTTTCTGACTCAGTAGGAAGGTTTACATACTGTCTGTGGTTTCAGCAGGTTGACTCTTAACAGGATATGTAGTAACCCAGATGGATCATTGGTAGGATGTCATGTAGAAAGTTAGTGCCAGACAAAGTGATGGAAACAGATAGAGCTGTGTCTAAACATGCAACCATTTCTTAAAGATAGACACAGGGATTATTAAATTTTTCTGTTTGATGCATGTTCTTTTTACTTAGAGCTTAAAAATACATTGTGGTAGGAAGATTTGTTTACTGAAATTTATGGAAGAAAAATGTGCCTGTGTATTTTTTTAGTTCTTGATATCAGAGAAGTTGGTGCAACTTTATAAACAAGTATTTTTAGTGCTACTTTGCATTTATGTTAGGGAATATTTGAGGGGGTCATTCTGGAATATAAATGGTGCAGAGATATGTTAAAGAAAGAATCTATACCCTTCTGACTCTCAGACTTATATTTTAAGAACTCACTCATGAGCTCCAAATCTGTATTTTCAATTGCCTATTGGGTATATTTCCTGAATATTTCGTAGATATACCTCAGATTGAATTTATCTAAAGTCTCTCTGAAATCTGCCTCTCTTTGCATGGGCTCTTTCTCAGATAGTGCCATCAGTCTTCCAAATCAGAAACCTAGAAGCTTGGATCTTGCTCCCTGGCTCCTCACTTTTAATTGGTTTTCTAGGAGTAATGGAGCTGAGTCAGAGCAGCTGATTTGAGAATTTGAGGCTCCCTCTTCATCTGGAATCATCCCTTCCTAGGAAGGGGACAAGATGATTGATCAGTTCCTTTCACTGGTGCCCCTCACCCCCATCCCTCTGTAGTCAAACCTGTTTTCCCTGCTCAAAGAGGAAAGCAGTTACATACTTTATGGTCTATGGGGCTTGTAACAAGGAATGAGAGGTACCTACCTTCAACGCTGTGTAGAAATCAGATTTTATTAATTTTATTTGTTGCCAAGTCTTGTTTCTCTTTCCTCGCACACCTGCAGCTTCTGCTGTGTGCTGCCACTGCCTTTCAGGCCCGCAGTATCTCTGCAGGATGAGGCCAACTGTTCCTCCCACCCCCACACCCAGTACTTCTTCACACAGTGCCAATTATCTCCATACATACATACGATTTGGTTGTTATTGGCTTGGGAATGGCAAACCTCCAGTGACTTCTTGTCTACAAGTGCAAATTCAAATCCCTTGGCATGGTGTGCAAATTTGTTTGTGGGCTGGCCCTGCCTTCCTTCCAAGCCTCATCTGCCTTCCATGTTTTCACTGATTCATTGAGGTTCAGCCTGGGAGTAGAGATTTTTACTTTGTTACTTATGAGCCTTTGCCTGGATGTATGTATATGGCATTTTAAAATTGATATAAAATTGTTTTAATATTTTCTCATGAGCATTCTTGCATAAACATTTACACTTTTCTATTATTTAAAATCCATTGTACTTTTTATCAAAGTAATGCATGCACATGGTTTACATATTTCACTATAAGTTTCATTTGGAAAGCAGCAGCCCCTGCCTTATCCTTCACCATCCCATGTTTCTGCTCCCTGGAAGCAAACTCTAACTCTTAGCTGTTTCTTTTGCTACTTGCCTTCATTTTTCTAAATAATTGCTTCTGCTTTTCTTGGTCTGTCATTTTATACAACATCTATTGGTTTCTTCTTGTACTTA
>NW_007727047.1:65238-66390 GCF_000696425.1 Galeopterus variegatus
TGCTTCTGCTTTTCTTGGTCTGTCATTTTATACAACATCTATTGGTTTCTTCTTGTACTTATTGAAGATTTAGCAATTTTATGCCAAAGTTCCCTCCCCGTTGTTTTTATTGTCCTGGAGTATATAGTATTCCAGTAAATTGATGACTGTATTTTACTTCATTCCCCTCCCTATTTCATGGCTATCAATGTTATTAACAGTTGTTTCACTATTCCACATTACATTACAGTGACCAATTTGTGCATACATTTTCCTCTCTATTGAATAATTTCTTGATGATAGAATTCCAGAAATGGATTTCAGAAATGGTCAAACATTGTGAATATTTTTATGATTTTTCATTCATATTGGTACAGTATTTTCAAAAGAGTGTCTTGACATTGCCACCAGAAGCATACAGGTGTCTCAGTTAAATTACAGCTGCATCATCATTGGGTAGCTATTACAAGTGGAAAAGCAAAATACCTCGTCATCCTAAACAAACTAAAATGAGATAAGAAATAGACAAGAATATAGCCATACTTACTATTCCGAGTAATGGATTCACATTTATTGGATAACATAGCCTTTTGTTTCTTCATTGCATTGACTGTGCCATGTTTCTGCTTGAATAATATCAAGCATCTGGGTGTAATAAGACACGGAACAATTATGGAAAATGGCCCAGAAACATTATCATCAGTGCCGTTACAAGTATAGCATAATAGGGTTATATTTGTGATAGCAGGTCATTTATTTGAAAGTTAAAGTAATGAGAAGTGATAATAATGAGTAATAATTTTATCTTTGGTTAAAAATGATTATTGCTGAAGCAATGGGAGAAATGATTGAAAGAACAGAAAAACCAATCTTAAAGGGAAACTGGAGTCCAGAAATCATGAAATGATATTTAAGTGTTACAAGAAAATATTTGTAGATAAATAAAACTAAAAGGGAAGGACACTTGTAAGGATCATTATTTGATGGGTACTTTTTAAAGAAAGGGAGATAAATGTTCAATAATAGAAAAATCATCCTGATTATGGAAGTGTATCCAGGCCCTCTTTTGGTCCTGGTCTTAAGAAAATGTTATTTATTTATCCATCTATCTTTTTTTCCCCACTTTGTTTATTTAGTTTTTGAACAGGAATTATATATATATATATATATATA
>NW_007727047.1:66726-73348 GCF_000696425.1 Galeopterus variegatus
GTCTCCACATGGGATCCGAACCCTCGGCGGGAGCGCCGCTGCACTCCCAAGCGGCGCACTCCCCAGTGTGCCACCGGGCCGGCCCTGAACAGGAATTATATTTTTGTGACACACAAAATTCAAACAAGTAAAAAATGATACATAATGAAAAAAAAAAAAACTTCCATCTACCTTGTGCCCCTGCTGTCCAGCTCCCCTCTCTGAAGGCAACCAATATTATTAGTTTCTTATCTGTCATTCCAGAGATAGCTTGTGAACATTCAAGCAATCATCAAGGAATACACATTTAAAAGAACATCATGAACCTGTTTCACAATATAGCATTTGCAAAAAATAAAATCTTATAGTAATTTTTTTTATCAAAAGTGTAGGGGCCGGCCCAGTGGCGCACCGGATAGTGCGCCGCTTGGGAAGCGCGGCGGCGCTCCCGCCCGAGGGTTCGGATCCCACATACAGACCGGTTCCCGCTCACTGGCTGAGCAAGGCGCGGGAGCAGCACTGAGGGTTGCAATCCCGTTGCCGGTCCCCGGTCCGGTGCGGGGGCGACACTGAGGGTTGCAATCCGTTGCTGGACACAGAAAAAGACAAAAGACCAAAAAAAAAAAGTGTCAAAAAAGTTATGAAATACAAATAGAAGGTACCACTAAATTTTTTTAATGTTATCTATTGTAAGTTAAAAATAAGCATTTTCATCAATGAATTTTTTTTTTTTTTTGCAGCTGGCTGATAGGGGGATCCAAACCCTTGACGCTGGTGTTGTAACACTGTGCTCTAACCAACTGAGTTAACCAGCCAGCCCTGATGTTTGAATATTCTGTAGAACTTCAGAAAAAAATTAATTGATATGAGCAAATCATTGCAATTTAGATTTTCAGTCCTTGCTGGTTGCAAAACATATTTACTGAAATGAGAATGCAGCTTTTTGGAAAGTTTATAAATCAAGGCAGTAACATTTTGGCTAACAAAGCTTCAACTGTTTCACATACCAAGTTTTAATAATTTACTTAAAATGCAAAATTCATAGCTTAAAGGATAGTTTCCAGGGTTTTATTAATCTTTCAGAACTAGAATGCTTTCCCCTAATACTGGAAACAAGGCAAGATGTCTGCTCTCATTACTCCTGTTTAGTATTGTATTGGAAGTCTAAGCCAGGGCAATAGGGCAAAAATAATAATAGTAATAATAGGCATACAAATTGGAATAAAAGAAATAAAATTGTGTCTATTTATGTAGAAAATTCCAAAGAATCTACCAAAAAGCTACTTGAACTAAGTGGGTTTAGCAAGGTCTTAAGATACAAAGTCAATGTACAAAATTACTGTATTTCTGCATGCAGTCATCCCTTGGTATCCATGGGGGATTGGTTCCAGGCCCTCCTGCAGATACCAAAATCCACAGATGCTCAAGTCCCATGTTTAAAATGGCCTGGTATTTGCATATAACTTATACACATCCTCCCCTGTACTTCAAATCATTTCTAGGTTACAGTGAAAATGCTGTGTAAATAGTTTTATATTGTACCATTTAGGGAATAATGATAAGAAAAAAAAGTTTGTACATGTTCAGTGCAGACACAATTTTTTTTTTTTTCTTTAATATTCTCTATCTACAGTTGGTTGACTCCACAGATTTGGAACCCACAGATACAGAGGGCTGACTATTAGCAATGAACAACTGGTAATCAAAATTTTGGAAAATCAAGACAGGATTATAAAGGCAAAATATCTAAAATGGTATTGTTATTTTATAGAAGCTGAGAGCAGATTTAACACTGAATATCACTGCTGTTAAGAAAAATTATTTTCTTAGGAAAACAAGTTACCTATTAACTATCACTATAATGGAGAAGTCATGTGATACAGCTCCTCATGTCAGCTCATGGCTCAGCCAGGAGCAGCATTTAGCTAAATATAGTTATGTCAGACAAAGTTCACAGCAGAATATCAAAAAGCATGAATAAGTTATGTGGAAATTATTAGAGTCTTTCGAACAATTTATACTACAGTTTATATTACTTGGTAAAGTGTTATAATGCATATAGTCAAAGAATAAATGGAAATATTTGTAAATTTTAAATTTCCATATCAATATTACCTTGCTGGTTGTTAAATAGTTTGAATGTACATTCTTTTTCTCCCTGCTTACTGTTCATTTTTTGACTTCCCTTTTTTCTACTTAACAGTATAGCTTTGAGATCATTCCCAAATCTTTATGTAAGAGATTATTTGTTCTTTTTGGTGACTGTATTAGTCTATAGTGTACCATAATTTATTAACCAGTTCCCTACTGAAGGTCATCTAGGTTGTTTTCAGCTTTTTGCTATTTAGAAACAATGCTGGTATTAAATTAAAAGATCCAAAGCTCTTCTCAAGCCTTTTTATAGTACATCACATATGATTTTGGTCTGATGGATAGTATACCACTTGAGAGGTTTATAATATATTAAAACCTTACCCTCATTTTTTTTTCAATTTTGTTGGGTTTCTTTTGCTGGCTGGCCAGTACTGGGATCTGAATCCTTGACCTTGGTGTTACAAGGCAGCGCTCTAACTGGCTGAGCTAACCGGCCAGCAAAACCTTACCCTCTTATAATTGACTTTCCTTTTTTTCTTTCATTCCTTTTTTGCAGCTGGCCAGTACAGGGATTGAATCCTGGACTTTCATGTTGTCAGCATCACGTTCTCCCCAGCTGAGCTAACTGGCCAGCCAACTTTCCATTTTTCCATCAATTTTTTTAACCTTTTTTTTTTTTTTTTTGCCACAGTATTAGGGTAGTTTCTATAACAATATTTTTAATCTTACCCGTGATGAGTGTTACCTTTGTCTTCCTGCAGTGTGAAGATTGCTCCTGGAGCAGTTGTATGTGTAGAAAGTGAAATCAGAGGAGATGTAACTATTGGTAAGAAAATAGTTTATTAGTATTGTTTCTCAAAAATTGATGTGATTTAATGTTTCAGTGC
This sequence comes from Galeopterus variegatus, assembly GCF_000696425.1. Lineage (NCBI taxonomy): Eukaryota > Metazoa > Chordata > Mammalia > Dermoptera > Cynocephalidae > Galeopterus > Galeopterus variegatus. The sequence goes on from NW_007727047.1 coordinate 69,687, forward strand.
TTTTCAATTAGGTATTATCTTCTATGTCTATTTTACCGATGTCCTAATTTTACTGACAAAACAATGTATTTTCTCCCATGTGTTTAATATTTCTGAAAGAATATAGTGTGTTGGAGACTGTGTTTAATCTCCTATTTCAGTTCCAATGAGGCAGTGTAACAAAGTCATTCATTATTGGAGAAAGATCTGCTGTGTACCTGCGATGCATCGGGCACTGTGCTAGTGCTAGGGACTCGGAATTGAGCACAGCAGACTAAGGAACTGCCTCTGTGGAGCTTATATCCTCCTGAGTCCTCGTTCTGGACTGTGTGGACTGTGGAGTCCACAGATCTGGGTAGCTGACAGTGCTCAGTTCTAAGAGTTAACGTGTAACATGATATTTCAACACAGATTTTCCATTATAGCATAAGAAAAGTGGTAATAAACTGTTTTCTGCGTTAAGTAGCAATAAACTCAAGTATAGCTTAATTGATAAATTTTTCAGAATATTTTTGCAACTTTCCATCCTGTAGTCACTTGCAGTTTTACGAATTATTTCATTTTGAAATATTTCAGGAAGAAAGTAATTTTTTCCTTTGCTGTGTTTCAGGTTAGTGGAACTTTAAACCCAATCTTCTATTTTTCTAGAAAATATTCAGTTTATCAAAGAAACTAGTCAGAAGCTTGGAAATGTAATCCTTAACCAGAAGTGCTTTGACTTGAAGATCTGCTGGAGCCTGATCCCCCTCATTAGAGGCTGCTCAGAAACAGACCTTGGGAAAAGTAACAGCTCTCTTGTTAATTATAATTTGGGTAAATACGGTTTCATAGCTTCAAGTCTGTTTTTAATTAGGCTGTCTTGATTCATGGGCCATGAATTATTTCCCATGAATCTTTATTTTGAGAGCCGAAGAACATTTCAGAAAGGTACCTCTAAGCACAGTCCTGTGCTCCGTTATAGGGTGCAAGGCAGACCCTGGTGTCGGGAGAGGACTTAGTTGGGACGTCATAATGTGAAGGCAGAACTCGGTGCAATGGAAGCACTTTCTGCTGAAAGCGCTTTCTGCTGGAAGCCCTTTGTCCCACTTATTCATTCTCTCCAGGGGAGTTTTAATGCAGATCAAAAGCTTCCCATTTTGTAGGAATCTTTTTCAGTAATGCAGAACAGTGGCTTTGACTTGAGAAATCATCGCATGTAAGGCAGTTTTTACAGGTACCTCAGCTTACAGGTCAAGGGAATTGCTTAATTTTCAAAAGAGAAAGCTTGTGGCTTTTTGAATTATTTACTGACACATGAAAAAGTGCACAAAGATTCCTTTCTGTGGCAAAGATAGACAGGAAAAGTGTCCTTTACCAAATGAGGGAGATGGAAATGTGATGCGAGGTATGTCTTTCTGGCTATGTTGGGTCAAGCCCAGCCAACCATTTAGAAAAATAACTCACCAGCCAGTAAGGCAGCCTCAGCTCAGACACATTTATCCAAACAAGGACATGAGCCAATAGGGTTTCAGCACATTTGGTAAGAAAATACACAAACTACACTGCCAGGAAGGGCACCAAGAAGGTTCACAACAGGCTTTTTAAAAAACTTTCCATGGTGACAGATTTTTATTTTTAAAGTACTTTAACCTCAAGACCCTTAAACTGGTTTTGAAAGTGCTCGTGGCATGCAGAAAAACGTGGAGCAGGCTGTGCCCACACTTCAGTGTGCTGTCACCAACAGCTCGAACTGCAGGTGCTCTGCTGCCTGACCTGCAGCTAAAACCAGAGAGAAGTTCACAGACAAAGCTGAGTTAGCTGCGTTGTTCACTGAAGTCACAGAAGTTCACCAAATTTTAAGTTCACCAAACCAAAATCTTAGCTGTCACAAATCCTGAAGTACATGTATGCTGACCTTGCCAGTCTGTGCCCAACAAAGACCTGCAAGATATTTAAGGGAATTGTTCAGTTTATTATGGCCCATGACATTTTCTGTCGTCTCACAACTCAAAAGTTCATAGTTTCACCTCAGGTTATTTCAGCCCCAAAACACCAGGACCTGCAGTTTGGCAATACTGCCAGCAGGTGGCGATGGTGTCCAAGTCGCAGGTCTCGCCTAAGCTGCTGCTGTGCTTTTACCTCCCAGGGCAAGGCCCTCATTTTATAACCTGGAGTATTCCAGATGCTTATTAAATAGCTTACTAATAATAATATTAAAATAATAATAGCACTGGTAAAACACCTGGTTAAAATATCTCAGGCATTATTTTTAAATATTGTGTAAAACATGTTACAGGATGGGATTATTTTAATTTTTTTTAATTGTTTGGATTTTTAACATAAGAAACATGTATTACTTTTTTACTTATTTATTTTGATGGCTGACGGTACAGGGATCAAACCCTGGACCTTTGTGTTATCAGCACCATGCTCTAACCAACTGAGCTAACCAGCCAACCCACTTACGTCATATCTGAAAGGTAAAAATGAGAATATCAGTTGTTTTCAAAAATACAGTTTATAGGAACTTTTAAAGAAACACACAGGTCCCAGTGGTACTTTCATCTTATTGATCCATCCTCGTCAAAAGCTACAACTGGAGGGCCAGGAGAATATCTAGTGCCTCTGGCCACTTACCCAGCGGTGGCAGCAGATCTGCCTCCTGTCACAGCCATGGTCATCTCTTCCTCCTGTCTAAGATTTGTAAACCTAGTTATGGAAAATACTTTTATTAGTCTCTTTATTAATATTTTTACTTTCATTAATCTTTTTATAACACGGTATGGAATTTCCCTGCTTGGTTAAAAGGAGGTATTACCTTGATGCCTAGAAAGAGGAGAAAAGCAGTCCTTTTTTTTCTGTTTTTCAGACCAGAACTATTTTGCATATCATGAGTAAGTTATTTGTTAGCTGTTAGTGGCAAATAGTGATGAACCTCCCATTTTTAAGAATTATGGGCAGACCCCATGATCTCCCTTTCAAACATTATTTCATATAATCCACAGTTCAACCCAGTGAGGTAGGTTGTTTACAGATCTCATCTTTTTTTGAGAGAGTAAGCACGTAGCCTTTAAGTGACAGCTTCCAGAGTCTAGACTTTCTGGGCAAGGGTAGGGTGCCGGCTGGGGCTTTAATTACAAGAACTTAAAATAGACAGATTGTGTCCCTTTATCATAGAACATTTTGAAGTAAAATGTAATCTGGTATTGTACAAACTACAGATTTCAGTTGGTTTACACAGCTGAAAAACCTAGAAATTTCTCATTTCAAAGGAATCCGATGTTCATTTAAGCATTGTTTAGCACCTGTCCTCCAAAAATGGCAACATCCAAATACTCATTATTGAGGGATTAGTTAAATAATTTATGTTATATTAATATGATGTGAGATACTTTTCAGCCATTAAAATGAATACCTGTCTAGATATACTTGCATGGAAAAATTACCATAAAAACAAATTGCAGAGGGCCGGCCTGGTGGCGCACTGGATAAGTGCGCCGCTTGGGAAGTGCTGCGGCGCTCCCGCCCGAGGGTTCGGATCCCACATACAGACCGGTTCCCGCTCACTGGCTGAGCGAGGCGCGGGAGCAACACCGAGGGTTGCGATCCCATTGCCGGTCCCCGGTCCGGAACGGGGGCAACACTGAGGGTTGCGATCCGTTGCCGGACACGGAAAAAGACAAAAGACAAAAAAAAAAAAAAAA
>NW_007727047.1:74348-82506 GCF_000696425.1 Galeopterus variegatus
GGGGGGGGGGGGGGGGGGAGAAGATATAACAACTACAATTACTTGAAGTTGACATGACTAGCAAATGGGGACATTGTTGGGTGGGAGGGGGCGGAGGGAGGAGGGAGGGAGGTTTTGGTAAGGGGCAATAATAATCGACCACAATGTATATCGACAAAATAAAATTTAAAAAATAAAAATAAAAATAAAAAAAAGAAGCATGTGCTTGTAATGTGTGTTTTTCCTAAAGTTAAATTTATTTTTAAGCTTTTTAATGAGATACAGTTTATATGTAGTGATATTTATAGATCTTAAGTATACAGTAGTGCTATGTCTGGAATAATATACCCTAAACTTTCAAGAATGCTTACCTCTAGGGAAAGGGATAGCATGAGAGGATTTTTCACTTTTTGCTTTGTTTGAATTTTTTGTAATGATCATGTATTCCTTTGATAAGTATATGTATATATGTACATCTGTGTGTATGTGTGTGTATACATATGTATATGGGTTTTGTTTTGTTTTTTTAATCAAAAGCACACACATTCACACTCATGGTCAACTTCCCAGGGACCTCAGAGATCCCATCTTCTATCTTGAAATCTTCTGTTGTGAATAGGAGATTTGTCTAGGTAATTTTACTTTAGCAGCTGAAGATTTGGGGCGCCAGGGGTGACTGAGAAATATCAAGGTCACTCTGATGTTACTTCTTACTAGACTGTGCTTTGTGCTTCGGGCCCCACCCTCTTTATCACTCCCCAGCTCTTCGGTGTCAGAAGGAATCAGCTGTACCAAGGTTCCTTCCAGTTCTCTGGGCACCAGGAACACCTCCTTATTGTTTTAATACATTCATGAGTGACTATGTTAAGCAGTCCCAGTTTCCAGGGTAACAGTCTCCAAAGGGCAAAAATAATATGTATTCATTTTTGTCCCTGTAACATCACAGTACATCCTGCCTGTCACAAGCAGACACTGATGACTGAGTAAACTAACAATTTGTACAGTTGAATCCTGAATTCCATGGATAGTGTCACCTTCCGGAACCTCCCTCCCCACCTTCTGTCACTCCTGCTGTCCCCCTACTTACTTTCAGTGTCAGTTCCTGTCCACTTGTTTACCAATAAAAACAGCCTCGGTATTGGGGGGGCATGTGGAGGGTGTTGGAGAGAAGCTGGGAGGAGGAGGTGTTTTCTCATCAGTAGCTTCCTTATCACTAAAATGCCCTGCTGGGGAAGAGGATGTGAAGGCCCCTCCCACCCCCCTCGACTTGAGTGGGAGGCCGTTCCTCAGGTCACAACCCCAGCGTCACCAGTGAGCACCTCTGGCTCCTTCTACTGCTTCCCTTTAGCCTTTTCAACTTTAACCAGTTAAAGTCATGTCCTAGACCAGACAGCAGGAGCTCTGCTTCCTTCTAGTGGCGTGCTTGTGATAGGGATAGTGACAAAGTAACGCCACTGAAGTCAGATCCCATATTTTCTGACTTCTGCCCACCCGCATTTCCTCTTCATCACTTAATAAAAAGACTAATCCTGTGGTACACTAGCCTAAGAAAGCACCACATTGCAAGCAGAAAGAGCCTTACCTTTCTGAGGGAAAGGAAGGAAGGGAATTAATTTTTATTGCCAACTATGTGCCACATATCGTGTCTCCACATTATCTCATCTAACCCTTAGAACAACCCTGCAGGACTGGTGTCATCGTTACCCCCATTCACCGCTGAGATCATGGAAGCTTCCAAGTGACAGCTGAGCCAGAGCCGTCTGGCTCTAACCCCTGTGCAGTTTCACACACCTTGGCTTGAGGTTTGGCATTAACTACTGATGATAACAGCCAAGGAGATAATTTTTGTAAAGTACCCAGAGTGGCACCTGGCACATACGTAGAAAATACTCTTCCCAACGGCTTCTCCCTCACTCAGTCACCTCCCGCCCTCCTGTTGGAAGTGTAGCCTCTACCAATAATTTCTTCTCAAATAATATTTTTAACAGGACCTAGGACAGTGATCCACCCGAAAGCACGAATTATTGCAGAAGCTGGGCCAATAGTGATCGGTGAAGGTAACTTAATAGAAGAACAGGCCCTTATCATAAATGCGTGAGTAAGACTGAGATACTCTAAGCCGAGTGCCATGGGTGGGTAAACGTTTCCCATTCATTTCAGCTCTAAGAACCTTTGACAACTGACATCTGGAAGGCCCACTATTTTAGAGCTGGAGAAACATTAAGGATCTTGTTCACATGAGTAAATAAGGAAACTGTAAACCAGATGGGGAAGGACTTGTCCAAGGCAAGAGAGCTCCTGGTGGCTGACTAGACTCTCCAACGCTGGGTCTGGTCATCGTCCCTTATGGGTCACTTTCCCATCCATCCCGTAAGCAAACACTTCCTGAGCACCTCTCACCTCCAAATGCTATGCCGACCCCCCCAAAGAGTGCTTTTTGGTTGAATTTCTTGGTTCTGGCTGAAATGTTATTACACACCCAAACATGTAAACTTAACTCTAAAATATGTTTTCATGTGTTTTGCATGGGTAACACCCAGAATTATAGATGAAAAATTGGGGGCCCTAGAGGCAATTTTTAAACTTTAAAGATAAAAGAACATGAACATGATCTTAGTGAGTAAGAATCTAATTCCTATGAAATTGCCATAAATATTTGTAAGTCTTTCTAGATAAAATTTTGGCAGGAAATTCAAGCCTATACCTAATTTATAGCAACAATGTATGGAATTTGTAAGAAAGACCTTGGGAAAATATTTAACTGTGATAAAAAGACTGATTTGTCTTAATGCTTGCTTAGGATTTGGGAGTTTCTTACTATATTAAGCAGGTTCTTTTAAAATACTTTTGGCACCTTCAGTGTAAGTCAGTTAACAATAGCTGTATTCTGCAGTAACTCAACTGTCAGTGATAAAATACCATTTTTATATGGCTTCCTCCTCATAGAACATAAACATTTTATCTTCCAAATATTTCAGCTAACTACCTAATAGCACAATTATTTTATGTGAATATCTGTTTATATTTCACAATCTCGAATGATTATTAAGAATGAAAAATTTTCAAGTTAGGCATGATTTTGATTCTAATTTAGCCGTCTATAACAGAGTAGCCAGGATCTTTTTTTAACCTTGTCCTGGAGAAGGCCCTCTGCTCTTTGGGTTTAAAAACTAAAGAGAGGAACGTTGTCTTTCTACACACGCCTATAACTTCTTACATTTCAGTAGCTCTTTTCAACTCCAAGCCTTCTCCAGCATAAAGGATAAATGATTCACTTGGATTAAGAAATACATTACTTAGTTATGCAATTTTATCTTGATGTATGTAAAATTAAGAGAATTAACCCAAATTCTAAAAATTGAGGGAGAATTGCTTATTCTGTTACTGATTTTTTGATGCTTTGCCTCTTCTTTTTACAGTCACCCAGATAATATCACTCCTGATGTTGAAGATCCAGATCCCAAACCTATGATCATTGGCACCAATAATGTGTTTGAAGTTGGCTGTTGTATCCTTTACAGTGGTCTAAGTTAAATCATTCCCAGCTGTCCTTTAGTACCCAAATCTCCCCTTGTAGAGATTGTCATAATTTATCTTTCAAATATATTTATAATATATATTATAATTACATTTTTAGGACTAGGCCATCTAGCTCTTTGAACAGACTTATTTGTGGTATATAAAAAAATCCTTTCTCTTTGAGTGAATAACTCACCAGAGTAAAGTAAGTGTGCTGTTTTCAGACACATGCTCACATACACACCCCCCTTTAGCTCAGCATTTTGAAAATAATCTCTTTCTCTTTTCACCGTACTACAGCTTGTTGACAGATAGCAATGGCTGAGCGGCAGTAGACACAGAAACAGTAATCCTGGCTTCTATCCTGATTTAAGAACAAGAACTTTGTTATTTTGGTTCCTATATAGTTTTAGGTAGACTGTATATTGTCTGATTTGAGAAAATGTGGGCAGGGGTGAAAATGCTATTTCATTGTTTGTGTATTTTTTTTTTCTTCAGAGCATCACTAGTTCTTTTGCTTGGTTTTGTACTCTAAAAAAGTAGTAAAATGGTGTCAGCAAAACATATAACACAGAGTAGAAGATATTTGGAGGAAGAAATCTAATTGTTCAACAGTAGCAAAATATTTAAATCAATTAATCTACAAGCATAAAACAAACCACTAGAACCATTAAGCAGTCATTAAAAATTTTGTTTTTAGGTCTAGCCCCTTAGTTCAGTTGGTTAGAGTGTAGTGCTGATAACACCACAGTCGAGGGTTTGGATCTCCATACCAGCCAGCTCTGCCCTCTTCCCCAAAAGAAAACTTATGTTTTTCAAGTTTTTAATGACACAGACTAATGCTTGCAAATTTAAGTGACTTGAGTAAGCTATAAAAGTTTACAGTTTTATTCCCATTTATGTAAAAGGAATTTTACATATATTTATATAAAGATATATCAAACTGTTAACAGTGTTTAAGTGATTGGGTGATGGATAGTTTTAATAAAACAATTGTGAAAATATATTACTCAGGAAATCAGGGCATCTTATACCTTCACTAATTTTTTTTTTTTTTCTTAAAAGATGACCAGTGAGGGGATCTAAACCCTTGACTTGGTGGTGTCAGCACCACGCTCTACCAAGTGACCTAACCAGCCATCCCTATATAGGGATCTGAACCTGTGGCCTTGGTGTTATCAGCACCACACTCTCCCAAGTGAGCCACGGGCCGGCCCTTACCTTCACTAATTTCTTTAAAAAACATTATTTCTTATTTAACATTATTATTTCTTTAAAAACTACCAAGTGACCTAACCAGCCATCCCTATATAGGGATCTGAACCTGTGGCCTTGGTGTTATCGGCACTACACTCTCCCAAGTGAGCCACGGGCCGGCCCTTACCTTCACTAATTTCTTTAAAAAACATTATTTCTTATTTAACATTATTATTTCTTTAAAAACCTTTTATGTATACCTAGAGATATTTATGTTTAAAGATAAAAAACATTACTACAGATTTCCCTGAGCTAAGGGGGGCCTGCATATCCCTTCCCAAATCTCTGCCCCAGTGCTATAGAAGGAGATATTGCACTAGTGGGGGAAAAAGATGAATATACTTACAGTATTTACTTAACTCTGGCTTACAGATTCCCAAGCCATGAAAATAGGAGATAATAATGTCATTGAATCCAAAGGTAAGCTGTGTTCAGGGTTTTATTGTCAAAGTGATTCCTTCCTTTCTCCTTGTGGTATCCTGGGAAACAACCTAAGTACAAACTATGGCAAGGAAGTGGACTAAAATAGCTGTCAGACTTAATTTTTTGCCCCTAAGGAACCTAATCTGGTTATGTAGTTATCTGGTAAAGTAATTGAATACATTAAATTAAAAAGTCATCTGTGTACATTTAAGTCAAGATTGAATTAAACCATAAATTTCAAATGAAAGGTTTGAAAAAGATTGCTACTAAATACTAGTATCTATGATATTTTAGTCTACTAGTGTTATTGTAAAATTAAAGAAACAAATCACAGCTTTTCTAGCAGTTTGCTTTCTTTAATTCCAGGAAACAAATGTAATTTACTCATTATAAATGGGGCCAGGCAGGGGATCATGTAAAGTCACCACCACTACTGGGAAGCAAACTCCAAGAGCTCGTCTCACTCAGTCCAGAAAGAACCTGAACAATGACACTTCTTTAGAATAGTGGGTTTGTCTTTCTTGGTCTTGATCGGCATGATAGAAAGTGCTTTTTTTTAAAATAATAAAATTATACTTTTGTTAATCTACTTAATGGTTTTTATTTTAATTTGGATTACCAATTATTATTATTATTATCATCATTGGTATTTTCTGTTATTTCTATCTGCTTATTATGTGTCAAAACTGTGCTCAGTACTTTACATTTCATATATATTGCCTAAAGTAAACTGTGAAGTAGGGTGATCTCTCCACTTTATAGACAAACTTGAGCTCAGAGACTTTACAGGTCATACAACTAGTTAGCAGCAGACCTCTGTTTTGAATCCATCTGACACTGGTATGTACCTCTCCACTTTATAGACAAACTTGAGCTCAGAGACTTTACAGGTCATACAACTAGTTAGCAGACCTCTGTTTTGAATCCATCTGACACTGGTATGTATGGCTCGCCTCTATGCTATCTATACAACTAACTGAAGTATTTTGTGTAAATTTTTTTTAAGGCCAGTTTGTGCTGTACTCATTTAATGATATCTTAAGTTTCAGTTCTTAATATATTTTTGCTGCAGCATATGTAGGCAGAAATGTAATATTGACAAGTGGCTGCATCATCGGGGCTTGCTGCAACCTGAATACTTTTGAAGTCATCCCTGAGAACACGGTGATCTATGGCACAGACTGCCTTCGTCGGGTGCAGACTGAGCGACCACAGGTACTACAACCTCTCTTTTAAAAGAGTTCTATCTAGTGCTGTTAATTTTCCCAAAATACCATGTAATTGTCTTAATAGGGCAGCGAGTTCACTATTTGAAAATCAAATGATTAAAATGAAGTATCAGAAGAACATTCGTAAAACATTTATTTGCAGTTCAGTTATTCAGTCTTTAGGTTAATATCAAAAATATATACCAGGATGACAGTTACAAGTTGATTATGAGAAAAAGAAATCGAGAGATGTTACTCCTGGTCTTCTGCATTTTCACTGACGATGCATCACCAAACTTTATAAACCAAACTGATTCACTCCTAAAGTATCAATCGTCAATGGTAAGGAATGACCCTGCCAAATTCATACTCTGCCTTTAACCTGGGTCTTTTAGTTTATTAACATAGCTTGCTAATAAACACAGCTTATGAATAAGCACATGTGTGTGGATATTTTCCTAGCTTACAAGAAATTGTGCCCTCCTAATAACTAAGATGAGGAGTAATGAGTACACAGTTGGAGTTTAACGCTGCAGTAGGAGATGAAAAAGGCAAGGCTTTGGGGCTTCCTTTGGTCATGGGACATCGAGACTAAAATTTTGAGCCTCATTGCTTGGCACATTCAATATATATTTCTTTAGTTACCCAGTCTCCTTTCACTTGCCCAAAGGAAATATTTTGAAGACATTTATCACTTTGCCTCTGATTCATAGCCATTGTTATCACAAATTAAAACTCTAGTTATTTCTGGGTTACTCTATCTCTTTAATGTTTTGGCTTTATTATTATTATAAGCAAGTATTTCTTCTGTAGACTAAAAAGGAAATGAGGACAAATCCAGTTCTCTTTACTATCTGCATAACAGCAAGTATGATTGAAGAGGGAGGAATGAGGCTGGAGAGGGGAAGGGAGGTTAGGATTGATTGAGCAGGAGTATCTGAAGTTCAGTGTTTAATGGTATGCAATGCTGTTTTCCAACTTTTACTCATCATAAGGATTATGTAGAGATCTTTATTAAAAATAAAGATTCCCCAGTATTGAATCACAGTGTCTAAGGCAGGGGCCTAAAATTCATATTTTTCACAAATACCCCAAGTGAGTTTCACAATCAGGAAATCTGGGCAATGCTGGTATCTAAAGAGTGAAGATCAGATGAGTGTATGTCAACTATGTGGCTCTGTAGGTCAGTAAAAACAATATAAACCCTCCTTGTTTTACTTACATGGTCTGCTATAATTGGAAATTTTTAACTTTTTAGAAGCCAGGATGAAATCTACAGAAGCAAGTGTGAAAACTAATTATATGTGTGTGTATGTATATGTGTGTGTGTACATATATGTGTACATATATATGTGTGTATATGTTTTGTTTGTTTTGTTTTGTTTTGTTTTTGTGATTGGCCAGGTAGACAAAAATAAGTTCATGGAAATCACCTATAATTCCACAACCTAGTAGTAACCATTTCTACCTGGTACTCTTGATTTTGATTTCTACCAGTTAGTCTTAATTATGTTGTCTTTTTAGCCCCAGACACTACAGCTGGATTTCTTGATGAAAATCTTGCCAAATTATCACCACCTAAAGAAGACTATGAAAGGAAGCTCAACTCCAGTTAAGAACTAAGAGCAATGTATGACATGACGATAACATTTCATCTTTCGCCGCTGTCCTTTGAAAGGGCCACCAGTTTATGTACTCTTTTTTTTTTTTTTTTTTTTTTTTGTCTTTTTCCATGTCCTGGCAACGGATCGCAACCCTCAGTGTTGCCCCCG
>NW_007727047.1:83098-92512 GCF_000696425.1 Galeopterus variegatus
CTTATCCAGTGCGCCACCGGGCCGGCCCCCAGTTTATGTACTCTTAACAGCTCACAGAGTAATAATACATGTTGACTTTATTTTGTAAAATTGAATTAGAGAGGAAAGTAATGGGTTTTCATTGTTAACTGTCCTCTATAATTCATATGGAATGTATTATTTTCCTATATCCTTGTTCCTTTTCTGATAATTTGCAAATTTAGTTTATCTTGTATTATATAAAATGTTAATCACAAATTTTATTTATGTAAAAGACTACCCATGATAAGAAAAGACATATTGTTACGTATTTATACTCTAGCATATACTAAACCAAATAAAAATGCTGAAGACTGGGCTTTAAGTGAGCATACTTTAATCAGTTTTTCTATTTGCATTAATCTTCCCAAAATAGCTGTCTTAATTTTTATTATGTACTAGCTGTATTAAAGCTAATGTGTTTACCTGTTCCTCCTGTGGATTTGTTGCTGTCTCAAATTTTGGCAGCTGTTGAATTTATACTTCACTTTGTTCTTAACAAATATAATTGGTTTTCTTTTTAGTAAGACAGAAGTAATCAGGGAAAGATGTCTTCAGTAGAACACAAATTCAAAAAGAATGATGTCTGTTTAAAATGACATGTAAATGATTATTTACTTTAGTGGTATTCCTGGGTTTCTGAGTACAATGAAACTAAGAGATTTTGAAATATCTATAAATTTATGAATTATTTTGACATACTAGTAATCACTAATTATTGAACTTATAATTCCATTTATCTAATTACAGAGTGGACAAAATATTGAGAATTTTATTGTAATTGCAAATTTTTTGAATAATTTAACTGCATGCATTTAATGGAATACACTTTTGAACTTTTGAATCAATACATATTGATTAATCTGAAGATACTAACTAGTGAGATTAATACTAAGATACTAAAATACTAAGGTATTTTCTCAAATTTAATTTTAATTGTGAGTAGAAAAAACTGTATTTTTTAATTTCTGAAACTGGAAGTACAAATTAACCTAATATTTCCAAATTGGAAAGGCTTGATTTGGGTAAAAATACTCATGACTCTAGTTGGAAAACTGTACTGTAGTGGACCGAACATAGAGCTTTTGAAAAAGGAGAACATCACATAAATGCCCTGTTTGATAAACTGCTATTTATTCATGTTTCAACCCCTGATGATCAATTCAGAATTTCATTGATCATGGAAATTTTCTTGATAAAAGGTCAGAAATTATAAAACCTCCTTTGAAATTCTAAATTGGTTCTAAAATATTCCCTCTGGAGAAGTTCTGATAGGCTAAGTAAATGGCCTCTCCAAACTGCAGGTTGTATGTGAGGGTGACAGTGATGTACCTCACAAGGACCTCAGTAATAAGAAACCTCCTGAGAGTTAAGCTTACAAAGTGAACACGTAGTGAGAAGGTAGCGTTCCCCACAGGCACTGTAGGTTATTAAATGACATTAACTCATTTGAGGAAAGAGAATATGAACAGAAATAGTCAACTTTACCAAAACAGGGTTTGGAGAAACAAAATATGACTGTGTACGCAGTGTAATCCATGAAGCGGGGGGAGGTCCAGAATCCAGGAGACGTGAGCAATTCAGTGACAGAAGTGTTCTGTACTTCAGGTAGAACCGGTTTACCCAGACCCGCTGTGGCTTGGGAAGAACATACCTGGAGACTTGTCCGCTTCTTTTGGCACTAATTGCAAGCTTAACTGAACCACCTTCTGGTTGCTAATAGGTCCTTCAAGCTATTATCATTTAGGAAAAGGAGGAACTCTGGATGAGACACCAAAATTCCATTCTGCTCATTGTAAATTGAGAGAGGCTCTCTGGTTTAGACATCAGTCTCATGTGAATTTAGTTTGTGTGGTTCTGCTCGCAAGTCTGTAAGTTTAGTCTGTGAGTTTCCGAATATTCTAACAAAGTATACTTTCTGACTCTTCAGGACAGAGAACCAAGGCCCAGACTTCGGGAAGCACTTCACTCATCACGGCTTCTCCGTGGCCAGGCTGCCATCCTCCTGGTGGCACTCTACCACACTGAAACTGCACTCGAACTTCATCACAAGTATTCTAGGCAAATAAGTTAAATAATAGGACAAAATGCTTGTGACATGGTAGCGACCGGGCGGGGAAAAGAAAACCATTTGATCACAGCATGTTATTGCAATTTGGCATTAGCTCTTGGGTCAAGATGGTGGATTTTCACCAGCTGAATAGTGTCAGGTCTCAGAAAGGTGCTTTACACTTTACTTCATCCGTAAATACACACTGTAATAGTTACCTATGCTGGGTAACAAATTACCCTAACATATAGCAGCTTAAAGGAACAAATATTTTATCTCACACAATATCTGAGGATCAAGAATCTGAGTGGCTCAGCTGATGGTTCTGTCTCATGAGACAGTACTGAAGTCAACCTGAGCACAGTCATCTGAAGGCTTGACTGGGGCTGTAGGATCTGCTTCCAAGATGACTGTCTCACATGAGCCTCTTCACAAAGCTGCCAAGTGTCCTCATGACCTGGCAATGAGCTTCTTCCAGAAGGAGGGATCCAAAAAAGAGAGGACAGAACTTGCAGTGCCTTTTATGACCTAGTCTCTAAAGTTGCACAACATCACTTCCACTTAATTTGGTTTGTTAGAAGTGAGTCACTAGGTCCATTTTACACTCAAGGGGAGGGGAATTAAGTGCTACTGTTGAAGGGAGGAGCATCAAAGAATTTATGTTCAAATTTTAAAGCCACCAGCATCTACACACACATCCATGTGCAGCTGGGTTCCTCCCAGTGCACCTTCAGAATCTCTAAGGGGTCACCTGACTATGGGGAAGATGACATTGGGAAGGACTGCTGCTTATTAATTGGCCTGGCACACAATGTCATCAAAGTTCTTCATCTTATATTCTTGAAGTCCAATTGTGTGCTGTTTGCTGACACCAACTTGTGTTTTTCTCCAATACCAACAACCAATTCTCTAGGTACTAACTGGGTGGCCAACAGTTCACTTCAATTCTAACACTCTCTGAGGTTAACAACCTCACAGATGAAGGGCTCAGTCCCACAAGACTGCCCCACTTCATTTGGCAGCAGCTAATGGGGTGCCCAAGCTACCCACACTTCACAGCCAACTACAAATTTAAGGGTTCCCATGGTCCTCCTCTCAGGTCCAAGAATTCTCTAGAGCAACTCAAAGAATACAGGAAAGGGCCGGCCCGGTGGTGCACTGCTACAATGCGCCGCTTGGGAGCGCAGTGGCGCTCCCACCGAGGGTTCGGATCCCACATACAGACCGGTTCCCGCTCACTGGCTGAGCGAGGGGCGGGCACGGCACCGAGGGTTGCGATCCCCTTGCTGGTCCCGGTCTGGTACGGGCGCGACACTGAGGGTTGCGGTCCGTTGCCGGACACGAAAAAAGACAAAAAGGAAAAAAAAAAAAAGAATACAGGAAAGCAGCATATTCACCATTACAGATTGATTATAAAGGATACGACTCAGGAACAGTCAAGTGGAAGAATGCACAAGGCAAGGCATGGGGATGGGGTGGCTCAGAGCTTCCATTCCTCCTTTGGGCAGACCATCCGCCCAGCTTGTCACCGCCTTCGCCAACCGGGAGCTCTCCAAATCTCACTGTTCAGGAGTTATTATGATCCAATATCCAGCTCCTCTACCCTCCTTGGAGTTCGCGGGGCAGAGCTGAAAGTGTCCACCCTCTAGTCACACGTTCTCTTTAGCGTACAAAAGACAGTAAATTCCAAGGGTTGACGGAGCTGTGTGCCAGGAACCAGGGACAAAGACCAGATTTTTATTTTTTATATTATCATATCGACCTTAGAAATGCAGATTACTTGCCCCTAAAATAAATTTCATTAGTCATCAGTTTAACTTGTAATTATTATAATTATTGTTGTAGTATTATAGCAATTATTATTAACAAAAACTTTGAAGGATAAGAGTATTGAGTGGGAAAATGGTAATATAAGAACTCAACACTAAAATTTATAGTCAACTCTCTGACTTGTTTTTACATTGCATTTATTTATTAAACTTGAGTAGTGCTTACTACATACCAGGCACTATTAAAAGCAGTTTACATATAACTCATTAATTACATATTAACTCTTTTAATTCTCAGGTAGGTAATATTATTATCCATAT
This sequence comes from Galeopterus variegatus, assembly GCF_000696425.1. Classification (NCBI taxonomy): domain Eukaryota; kingdom Metazoa; phylum Chordata; class Mammalia; order Dermoptera; family Cynocephalidae; genus Galeopterus; species Galeopterus variegatus. The sequence goes on from NW_007727047.1 coordinate 87,257, forward strand.
TTTGCAGATGTGGAAATTGAGGCACAGAGAGGTTAAATAACTCAGCTAGTAAGTGCCATTTTGGCTCCAGAGTTCATGATCTAAACCATATTCTGTTGCCTTTTGGAAGACAAACCTTTTAAGGTAGAGTATTCTTAACTATTTAGGAAGACAGACTTTCTTAAAGTCTTTGCTTAAAGTTTTCAGTCTGCATGAAATGAAACAATAGGAAACTTTAAAAAGGAATTGTTTGACCTTCCCACTGAATTCATTTTTTTTTTTTTTTTTTTGTTTTTTTCCGTGCCCGGCAACAGATCCCAACCCTCAGTGTTGCCCCCGTACCAGACCGGGACCGGCAACGGGATCGCAACCCTCGGTGTTGCCCCCGCGCCTCCCCCAGCCAGTGAGCGGGAACCAGTCTGTATGTGGGATCTGAACCCTCGGCGGGAGCGCCGCCGCACTTCCCAAGTGGCGCACTAGCGCAGTGCACCACCGGGCCGGCCCCCCACTGAATTCAATAAGAATTACCCATAGGGGATCCTGATGCTGAGGCTCCAGGTCATTCTGTACAAAGCTCTACACCGGGTCTGCTTGTTATTGCTAGTCAACCAGGGTGGTAATTGTGGTATTGTTCTGGTTTTTTGTTCTTTACTGTTTTTGTTCCTTTTAGACACCATAGGAGGTGGTGACGAAACACTTCTAATTCCGTGGCCCGCCCTCGGGCACCACCACTTTTGTCATTTTGGACGTTAATTCTTAGTGTGCGGTCCAACTATTTATGAAGGTGAATGAACATCTTTCTGACACTTTCATCTCTGAGCGGTACAGTCCTCACTGCAGAGCTGCCATTTTACCACAGGAGGGCGCCAGGAGACAGGATAGCTTTTCTGCTGTGGGCTGGCAAATGGGTGCTCTTGGAGCGTTTCATTATCCTTCGTAATCTGACCCATTTTAAGGATACTTTAGGGTTTAATATTTTATTAAACATAAACTAGGAAGAGTTTCTTTCCCGCCTCCTTCGAAGGGTGAGACGTTAAAATATTTTGCAGCTTAGCTGGGACGAGGCTCATGACCCTGAACACATCCAAAGAGATGCTTCATCTCAGTCCCTAGAGACCCAGCATGCAGGGGTTGGATCAAATCCTCACGGTTAGCATTTCTCACCGAAGGTTTCAGCACTTCTGGCCTTCATGTGAGCAGGAGTGGTGTTAAGTCCCTGAATTTAGGTTTTCCGTTTCCTAAACCAATTTCAGCTTTTCTTAGCCGCCTGTAGGGTCCAGACCTAAGAACCAGGACCTGCTCTGTGAACTATAACGCCTGCTGCTCAAGGCCCAAATTGTCACAGCTAGTGAGTAGCCTAGTCCCTGTGGGCTAATCACATCTCTTCCTAACAGTTGTGTGCTTTCCAAAAGTCAGTGGTATTTGTTCCCAAACTTGTTTATACAAATTGTTCTTAGTGATTACATAATATAATGTTACCAAAACCAAACAATTATGAGTGCCGGGAGAGTTGTAATCTCTATGACAATAAATGGAATACTTGGGAAAAACCCCGATAAAAACATGCTAAATGCTGTGGAATGAGGTGTGGGTAAAACAACTGCGAAAGTTTGGGTAGGACAGGGGAGTATCAAAACAGGAGAGTTTTGCCCTCATTTTGCATCACAAGTGTCTTGAGTGGTTTGCTCCATGGACACTGACCTTGACGATGGTATTTGCCATGTTAATGGATGTCTTATGTGCAACCCTGGTCAGCGGGCCCACATTCAAAGAAAAGTTCTTACCCTGTCGTCAAAGGAATGATGGATGAATGGACTTGTTTAAATTTTCAAATTAAAAATAAAATTTTGATGATATATATGATTTTATGAATCCCCATTTTAGCTGACTTTTTCCTTTAACTGGCCATCCACAGATTGTCACTGCATAGGGGAGCAGGGCTTCTACAGAATAGTTCCAGGAGCTGCCAGACATAGACACGGGGAAGTGAATTGCCTGGGCCTCAATGCTGCCTTGGTGACTTATGTACACTTTGAAAAGAACAGCCTCATTTTCATGGAGATTATACTTTAGAGTCCCTTGTTGCTGGTCTAGATGTGCTTGACTTTAATAAACAGATTTTTAAAACTTAATCACCTCTGATGTGTCTGTGCCTGTTAGTTAAAAGAATGGTTTCAAGTCTTTGAAGTTACCTTGTTACTGTGCCTAGAATACGTTTCCTTTTTACTTAAGTCTGGCTGGCACAATTGTAGATGTATGGTACGTACTGCTCAAATGCTTAGAGCACAAAAGGAAAGACCGTGACTTTGGGTTTACACCAGTAGCCGGTGGACCGTTGCCATCACGTTCGGTACACTTTGTAGTCAGAAAAAGAATGAACCGCAGTCAATCTAGATGGCATCCTTTACATTTTAACCTTATCATAATGTAGTAAGAAAAACTGGGAAGCTCTTTACAAAATCACTAAATTTTGCTTGTGCCACATGACAGAAAATCAAGAGCGTTTGAGTTTTGAATATCAAAATATGAAGGAAGAAAACGCTCATTCTGCAGATGCTATTTTGCTAAAGTTACCTTCCTCTTTCTGCTATATATGAGGCCCCAACACTATAGTTCAAGCTTTGCACAAAAGAAAGAGACACATCAGATCTAGGTCAACCATCTTGACCTTGTCTTAGTCCATTTCAGCTGCTATTGCAAAATATCATGAACTGGGTGGCTTATAAACAACAGAAATTTATTTCTCACAATTCTGGAGGCTTGGAAATCAAAGATGAAGGCACCGGGAGATTCAGCATCCGGTAAGGGCCTGCCTCCTGGTTCACAGAGGACATCTGCTCAGGGTCCTCACGTGTGGAAGGTGCACCACACTCCCATGGGCCTCTGTGATAAGGGATCGAAGCCACCCTCATGATCTAACCATCTCCCAAAGGCCCCACTTCCTTATATCATCACCTCAGGGGTTTGAAATTCAGCGTATGAATGTGAGGGGTGCACAAACTTTCAGACCATAGCACCCCACTTCCTCCTTCCTAACAGGTCCTTAGTTTTGTTCAACTATCCACACAATCCATGGGTTAACCTTGATCAGTCCATTCCAATGAGTATTTGGCCTTTCCCTGGTCCACAGGTACACACGTCACTTAACTTTGCCTGACACAAGCTAATGGAGGAACATATATTTCATAACTGGGGGAGGAAATTTTCCTTCTCTCACTGGATGTGAATAGAGGAATATGCTACCTATTTGCTGCTGGCAGCCACCTTACCACCAGGAGGGGCAGCAGAATGGAAAGATACAGATGCTTCCAGACATGGCTGAGCTTAACCCTCGAGCCTAATGCTGGACTTCTTGTAGTTGAGATAATAGATTTACTTGGTATCTAAGCAAGTGTGAGCCAGTTTGTCTGTTACTAGTAGAAATCTTGTATCCTAACTGATACAAATATCAAATATTTACCTCAATTTTTTGGTGCCCTGCATTGCTGATGTAGTAAACACCTGCCTGGTCCAGTACTGCTAAACAAGAAGAAGCTTGTTTAGCAAGAGAGGCTGGTGTCTTTGGGATATGGCAATAGACATGGACAAGTGGAAAAATTAAAGAGATATTTACGAGATAAAATTGTTAAGATTCAAGGATGGACTAACTATTAAGGGAAGGGAGAGACAGGTGCCAAGCATTATCTAGGGGTTTCCAATTTGCCTAAGTAGATGGATGGTGACCCACTCACTAAGCTCCAGAGACCCCCAGAACAAGCAAAAGTTTGATACTAAGAACAAGAATTTGAGGTTGGACACATTGAATTTGAGGTGCCTTTGAGATACCCAGCTTAGATTTTTCTATAGCAGCTTTATTGATATATAATTCACCATCTTACACTTCTCTGGTTTTTATTACATTCACAGTTATGCAACCATCACTTCTAATTTTTTTTTTTTTTTTTGACATTTTCATCTCTTGGAAAAGAAAATCCCATACCCTTTAGCAGTCAATTCCCATTTTCCTTTCCTTCTAATCCCTGGGAACCATTAATCTGCTTTCTGTCTCTATGGATTTGCCTATTCTGGACATTTCACATAAATGTAATCATACAATGTGTGGTCTTTTGTGGCTGGCTTCTGCTTAGCATCCTGTTTTCAAGGTTCTTATACATTGTAGCATTTATCAGTAATTCATTCCTTTTTCTGGCTGAATAATAATCCATTATGTGATACACATTTGTTTATTCATTCATCAGTTGATGGAGATTTGGGTTGTTTCTACTCTTTTTTGCTATTATAAGTAATGCTTCTATAAACATTTAGGTATAAGTTTTTATGTGAACATATGTTTTTATTTCTTTTAGGTATGTACCTAGGCGTGGAATTGCTGGGTCACATGGTAGTTCTAGTTTTGACTTTTTTGAGGAACTGACAAACTGGTTTCCAAAGTGGCTGCACCATTTTACAGTCCAACGATTAATGAATGAGGGTTTCAATTTCTCCTCAAACTCCCTGACACTTGTTATTGTCTGTCTTTTTATTTTAGCCGTCCTAGTGGATGTGAAGTATCTCCTTGAGGTTTTGATTTGCTAATGATGTTGACCATCTTTTCATGTGCTTATTATTCATCTGTATATTTAATGTGGAAAAATGTCTATTAAAATCCTTTGCCCGTGTTTTAATTGTGTTATTTGTTTTTTTATTGTTGAATTGTGAGAGTTCTTTACATGTTCTGGATACTAGACACTTATCAGATACATAATTTGCAAATAATTTCACCCATTCTGGGGGTTGTCTTTTCTTGATGATGTGTGTTATGGGTTGAATTGTGCTCCTTCCCCAAAAGATATTGGAATCCTAATCCCCAGTAATTCAGAATGTGACCTTATTTGGAGATAGGGTCTTTGCAGAGATATTCAAGCTAAAATGAGGCCATTATAGTGGAAATTTGCACACAGAAACAGACATGAATACAGAGAAGAGGATATGAACAGACACAGAAAGAAGACAGCAGTCTACACGTCAAGGACAGAGGCCTGGAAAAGATCCTTTCCTCACGGTCCTCAGAAGGAACCAACCCTGCTGGAACTTGGATTTCCAACTTCTGGCCTCCAGAACTGTGAGAAAAATTCCTGTTGTTTAAGCCACACAGTTCGTAGTACTTTGTTTCATGATACTTGGCGATATTTTGGTAGTTTTCCCTAGTAAACTAATACAATGTCTTTTGAAGCACGGAAGTTTTTAATTTTTTTTTTTTTTTCCTTCTTGCCTTTTCTCGTGTCCGGCAACAGATCT
>NW_007727047.1:93512-99696 GCF_000696425.1 Galeopterus variegatus
ATTTTTTTTTTTTTTTTTTTTTTGACATTTTCATCTCTTGGAAAAGAAAATCCCATACCCTTTAGCAGTCAATTCCCATTTTCCTTTCCTTCTAATCCCTGGGAACCATTAATCTGCTTTCTGTCTCTATGGATTTGCCTATTCTGGACATTTCACATAAATGTAATCATACAATGTGTGGTCTTTTGTGGCTGGCTTCTGCTTAGCATCCTGTTTTCAAGGTTCTTATACATTGTAGCATTTATCAGTAATTCATTCCTTTTTCTGGCTGAATAATAATCCATTATGTGATACACATTTGTTTATTCATTCATCAGTTGATGGAGATTTGGGTTGTTTCTACTCTTTTTTGCTATTATAAGTAATGCTTCTATAAACATTTAGGTATAAGTTTTTATGTGAACATATGTTTTTATTTCTTTTAGGTATGTACCTAGGCGTGGAATTGCTGGGTCACATGGTAGTTCTAGTTTTGACTTTTTTGAGGAACTGACAAACTGGTTTCCAAAGTGGCTGCACCATTTTACAGTCCAACGATTAATGAATGAGGGTTTCAATTTCTCCTCAAACTCCCTGACACTTGTTATTGTCTGTCTTTTTATTTTAGCCGTCCTAGTGGATGTGAAGTATCTCCTTGAGGTTTTGATTTGCTAATGATGTTGACCATCTTTTCATGTGCTTATTATTCATCTGTATATTTAATGTGGAAAAATGTCTATTAAAATCCTTTGCCCGTGTTTTAATTGTGTTATTTGTTTTTTTATTGTTGAATTGTGAGAGTTCTTTACATGTTCTGGATACTAGACACTTATCAGATACATAATTTGCAAATAATTTCACCCATTCTGGGGGTTGTCTTTTCTTGATGATGTGTGTTATGGGTTGAATTGTGCTCCTTCCCCAAAAGATATTGGAATCCTAATCCCCAGTAATTCAGAATGTGACCTTATTTGGAGATAGGGTCTTTGCAGAGATATTCAAGCTAAAATGAGGCCATTATAGTGGAAATTTGCACACAGAAACAGACATGAATACAGAGAAGAGGATATGAACAGACACAGAAAGAAGACAGCAGTCTACACGTCAAGGACAGAGGCCTGGAAAAGATCCTTTCCTCACGGTCCTCAGAAGGAACCAACCCTGCTGGAACTTGGATTTCCAACTTCTGGCCTCCAGAACTGTGAGAAAAATTCCTGTTGTTTAAGCCACACAGTTCGTAGTACTTTGTTTCATGATACTTGGCGATATTTTGGTAGTTTTCCCTAGTAAACTAATACAATGTCTTTTGAAGCACGGAAGTTTTTAATTTTTTTTTTTTTCCTTCTTGCCTTTTCTTTCCCTAGTAAACTAATACAATGTCTTTTGAAGCACGGAAGTTTTTAATTTTTTTTTTTTTTTCCTTCTTGCCTTTTCTCGTGTCCGGCAACAGATCTCAACCCTCAGTGTTGCCCCCGTACCGGACCGGGACCGGCAACGGGATCGCAAACCTCGGTGTTGCTCCCGCACCTCGCTCAGCCAGTGAGCGGGAACCGGTCTGTATGTGGGATCCGAACCCTCGGCGGGAGCGCCGCCACGCTCCCAAGCAGCGCACTGTAGCAGTGCGCCACCGGGCCGGCCCAGGAAGTTTTTAATTTTAATGAACTCCAATGTATATATATATAGTTCTTGTTGCTGTTTGTGTTTTTGGTGTCATATGTAAGAAACCACTGCTTAACTCAAGGTCACTTACATTTCCTTCTAAGAGTTGCATTAAGTCTATGATCCATTAGAGTTAATTTTTGTATATGGTATATGGGGTCCAACGTTGTTTTTTTTATTGAATCATAATTGATTATGTATATTTTTGGGGTTCAATGTTGACATAGTTGATCAAATCAATATTACTAGTATACATATTGTTACAAATATTACTTATTATTTGAGCCCCTTGTCCAATCTCTCCCTATCCCCTTTCCCTCCCACCTCCCACCTCTGATAACCCTAGATTTCCTCTCCCTCTAAAAGAGTAATGGCTACTCTGCTGATTTGTTGCCTAGATGATCTGTCCAATGCTGAGAGGTATGTTCAGGTCCCCCAATATTATCGTAGGGCAGATGCTTCTTCTGTCACTCTGGAATGGGCTTTGTGGAGAGGAACATCCTCTTCTTTTCTTTAGTCTCTGCTGGTATCTGTCCTTGTGTCAATGCACTCCAGTGGCTGGTGGACCATCTGCATAGTGGTTGTGATGCCTAGCCACTTTCACAGCAGCCATGGTTACTGTGGTGGCTATGGTGGGCCACCCACATGAAGGTGATGTTTTTGGCATGCTCCTTGGCACTGGTGGTGCCTGGCTTTGAGGGGTCCAGTCCCTGGCTCTATGCCTCAGGTTCCCAGGCAAGCCCCAAGGCACTGGCAGTGTGCCTGGTTGTGGAAGGGGGTGGTCCAGTCTCTGGCTCTATGCTTCAGGCCCCCGGGCAGGCCCCGAGGCACACAGCCCGTCACATGGGAAGTGTTTTCAGCACAGGTGGTAGGGGAGACAGGCCCAGTAGGGGAACACGGGCACAGCAAGGACAGCTGATCTGCCCCCCAATCAGCAAAGGACCACTCAGAGGAGACTGGTCAGGAATATAGAATCGCATGTGGTGCAGTTTGTTGAAAAGACTCAGGCCCAGACCAGAGTTTCTACACAATCCAGGTGCACCAGACCTCTTGAGAGCTGGAAGTACCTATAAAGTCAACTATTAAAACCTGAGCTGCACAAAAAGCCTTTCACAGGAAATCAGCAGCAAAGCAGCAATTTATCTCAACCACAGAGCTCAAGTACTGGTCCCCACAGGAAGTTCCCCCATTTTGGAAGTAAGCAAAGGACAAAAAATTAGTTCCAGTGCAGAGTTTAAATGGTGGGAACAGCAAATAATCCAACAGAGAAATGAAAGAAAAAACAAAGTACCTGCAACAAAGTTTCATATAATCTAGTAAAGGTCTCACTTCACCAAAGAACATCTACAGCACTTAGAAGAACCAGAAGTCCCTTGGGCTACCAAGCCAGAAATGGTGGAAGCCAAGGGCCACAGCAATGCCCCCTGACACCCGACACCAATCCTGAGGGTGGGGGATGAGGGCCTTAGCCACACCCTTCCAACACCTGCAGCCAGCCCAGCAGTGACCACCGAGTTGCTGCAGGAAGCTCCCCAGGCTCTCCCAACCCAGGGTGGTGGGGGGCTGAGAGCCTCAGCTTTGTCCCCCCAACACCTGCAGCCAGCCCAGCGGTGACCACCAAGCCACCACAGGAAGTGCCCCAGGCTCTCCCAAGCCAGGGCAGTGGGGGGCCAAGGGCTTTTGCCACACACCCCCTAACAGCTGCACCCAGCCCAGCAGTGACCACTGAGCCACTGCAGGAAGTCCCCCAGGCTCTCCTAACCTGGGGTGGTGGGGGGCTGAGAGCCTTGGCCTCATCCCCCCAACACCCACAGCCAGCCCAGTGGTGACCACCAAGCCACTGCAGGAAGCACCCCAGGCTCTCCCAAGCCAGGGCAGTGGGGAGCCAAGGGCTTTTGCCACACACCCCTAACATCTGCACCCAGCCCAGCAATGACCAAGCCACCATTGGAAGCCCCTCAGTCTCCCCTGTAGGAATGAGGGGAGTGCCACAGGCCTCAATCTCACCCCTCCTCCTTCCTCCTTCTTCCATCCCACTTCCTTCCCCTTCCCCTCTCCCCCTCCCTCCCAACTGCTCCACAACAACATCCTGGAATGTAAAAAATAAATTTACATTTTCTTTTTAAAAAAAGTTTGCAAAGCATACAAAGAAATGAAAGTAGGGCTCACTCACAGGAAAAAAAATAATAATTTGACAGAAACCGTTCCTGAGAAAGTTCAGATACTGAAATTACTAGTCAAAGACATTAAATTAACTTTCTTAAATATATTCAGTGAATAAAAGAAAACCATGAAGAACAATCAGGAGAACAATGTGCAAACAAATATGAAATGAAATGTCAATAAAACTATAGAAAGAGCAAAAAGGGATCTAATAGAAATTTTTGAGGTGAAAATTACAATAGCTGAAATGAAAACTTCATTAAAGGAGTTCAATGGCAGATCTGAGTGGCAGAATAAATAATAAGCGAACTTGAACATAAAGCAATTGAAATGAAGAAATCTGAGGACCAGAAAGTGAATGGAACCTGATGGACCCATGGGACACCATCAAGCATGCCAACATACATATACACCAGAGGAGTTCTAGAAGAAAAGAGAGGGGGAAAAGGGCAGAAAAATATTTAAAGAAAATATTTGAAGAAATAATGGCTTCCCAAATTTGATGAGAGACAGAATATGGACACCCAAGAAGCTCAAGAAAGAAAAACTCAAATAGATTTACACCAAGACACATTATTATAATCAAATTCTGAAACCCCAAAGGCAGAGATAAAATGTTGAAAGTAGCAGAGAGAAACAATTCATCATCCACAATAGATCCTCAGTAAGATTAACAACTGATTTCTTATCAGAAACATGGAGGTCAGAAGGCAGTAGGATGATATATTTAAAATGCTGAGAAAACAAAAAACGAAAAAGCCTGTCAACCAAGAATTCTAATCTGGCAAAACTATCCTTCAAGAAGAATGAAAGATAAGTTAAGACATTTCCAGATGTTAAAGAAAAAAAAAGTTGAAGGTGTTTCTTACTAGTAAACTTTCCCTACAAGAAATGCTAAAGGAACTCCTTCCAGCTGAAATGAAAGGACACTAGTTAGTAATTCAAATCCATGAGAAGAAATACAGAACGCTGGAACACTGGTAAACTACACAGGTAAATATAAAAATTGATATTATTGTGTTTGGTATGTAACTCCTCTTTTTTTCTGTTTAGAAGGCAAATGCATAAAACAATAATTATAAAGCCATATTAATAGGCACACTATGTATGAAGATGTAATTTGTGACAATAACAATACAAGGGAAAGGGAAACAGGTACAGAAGCAGAGTGTTTATATGTATGAAACTAAGTTAGCGTTAATCACTTTAGATTGTTGTAAGTTTAAGATGTTAATTGTAGTACCCAAGGTAACCAGTAAGAAAATAACTAAAAAATACAAATAAAACCTAAATGTAAAGAAAAAGGTAATCAAAATGGTACAATGTAAAAATATCAACTAAGCAAAAAGAGAAACTGATAAAGAAACAAAAGCATATTATGACATACAGAAAACAAATAACTAAATGGCAGAAGTAAGTCCTTATTGGTAATTACTATAAATGTAAATGGATTAACCTCTCCAATTAAAAGGTGGACAGTGGCAGGATGGATTTTAAAATGATCCATGTCTATGCTGTCTATAAGACACTCACTTTAAATACAGACAAAAAGTGGTTGAAAGTAAAAGGATGAAAAAAGATATTTTATGCAAATAGTAACCAAGAGAGAACTGAGATGTCTATATGATTGTCAGACAGAATAGACTTTAAATTTAAAAATGGTTACAAGAGACAAAAGATAGCATTATAAATTGATAAGGAGTTCAGTCCATCAAAAAGGTTATAACAATTATTAACATATACACACCTAACAACAGAGCCCCAAAATATATGAAGAAAAATGATACAATTGACGAGAGAAAGAGAAAGTTTTACAATAATCATTGGAGACTTTAATACCCCACTTTCAATAATGGATAGAACAACCAGACAGATATTCAATAAGGAGGCTTAAACAACACCATCAACCAATTGGACCTAACAGACAATAATAGAACACTACACCCAGCAACAGCAGAATCACATGCCTTCAAGTGCACATGAAACATTCTCCAGGGGTGGCCATATGTTAGGCCACAAACAAATCTTAATAAATTTAAAAAGATTGAAATCACAAAGTCTCTTTCCCAATCACAATGGAATGAAACTGCAAATCGATGACAGAAGGAAAACTGGAAAACTCACAAATATACAGGAATTAAACAACACACCCTTAACAACTACTGGATCAAAGAAGAAATCAGAGGTAAATTGGAAAATATATTGAGACAAATGAAAACAAAAACACAGCTTATTAAAATGTATGGAATGCAGTGAAAAGCGGTGTTAAGAAAGAAATTTATTGCTGTAAATTCTTGCATTAAAATGGAAGAAAGACGGGCCGGCCCGGTGGCGCACTGGATAGTGCACCGCTTGGGAAGCGTGGCGGTGCTCCCGCCCGAGG
>NW_007727047.1:100366-101080 GCF_000696425.1 Galeopterus variegatus
AAAAAAAAGAAAGAAAAAACAAACATACCAATATTTCCTATGGCTATTGATGCAAAAATCCTCAATAAAATACCAGCAAACTGAGTTCACCAGCCTATTATAAGGATTATACACCATGACCATGATCAAGTGAGATTTATCCTAGGAATGCAAGGGTGGTTCAACATATGAAAATTAATTAATGCCACAATCATTTAAAAAATTGATGTAATTGACCACATTAATAGAATAAAGGGGAAAAACATGATTAATGATTATCTCAATTGATGCAAAAAGGGCATTTGACAAATACAACACTCTTTCATGATAAAACTAGGAATAGAAGTCATTTTCTTCAACATGATAAAGGCCATATATGAAAAACTCACAGCTAACCTCATACTAAATGGGGAAAGACTAAAAGCCTTTCTCCCAACATGAGGAATAATACAAAGATGCCCCCTTTCACCACTTTGATTCAACATAGTAGTGAAATTTTTAGCCAGAAGAAGAAAAAGAAAAAAAAAGTATTCAAATTGATAAGAAAGAAATAAAAGTATATTTATATGCAGATGACATAATCGTATATGTAGAAAACCCTAAAGAATATACCAAAAAACAAACAAAAACTGTAGAACTGATAATCAATTTCAGCAAAGTTGCAGGACACAAAACCAACACATAAAATCAGTTTCATTTCTATGCGATAACAATAAACCATTTGAAAAGGAAATT
>NW_007727047.1:101728-106614 GCF_000696425.1 Galeopterus variegatus
TTAAAAAAAAAACAATTAAGTTTACAGTATCAAGAGAAAATAATAAAATGTGTAGGAATAATTTTGACCAAGGAGGTATAAGACTTACTTATACACTAAAAAATACAAAACATTGCTAAAAGACTTCAAAGAACACCTAAATAAATGGAAAGACATCCCATGTTTATGGATTAGAAAACTTAATATTGTTAACATGACAATATTACCCAGTGATATACAGATTCAATGCAATTCTTTTTTGTTTTGTTTTGTAGGCTGGCCAGTAAGGCAATCCAAACCCTTGACCTTGGTGTTATAACACCACACTCTAACCAAATGAGCCAGCCTCAATGCAATTCTTAGAAAAATCCCACTGCATTTTTTTCCCAATGGAAAAACCCATCTTAAAATTCATATGGAATTTTAACAAATCCCAAATAGCCAAAACAATATTGAAAAAGAAGAAGAAGAGTTGGAGGATTCACACTTCTGGATTTTAAAGCTTACTACAAAGCTATAGTAATCAAAACAGTGTGGTACTAGCATAAGGATAGATATGTAGACCAATGCAATAGACTAGAGAGCCTAGAATAGATCATTGCATCTATGGTCAGTTAATATTCAACATGGATGCCAAGACTATTCAATGGGAAAGGACAGTCTTTTCAATGGTGCTAAGAAAATTGTATATCCACATGCAAAAAGATAAAGTTGAACCCTTATCATATATAAAAATTAATTCAAAGTGAACCAAAGATCTAAATTTAAGAACTAAAATTATAAAGCTCTTAGCAATGGTTTCTTAGATGTGACACTAAAAGTACAGGCAATAACAACTAAAATCTTCATCAAAATTCAAAACGTTTGTGCATTGAAGGACACTATTAATGGAGTGACAAGACAATAGGCAAAAATGGGAGATAATACTTGCAAATCATGTTTCCAATGGATTTAATATCCAGATTACATAGCAAAACTCTACAATTCAACAACAATAACAAAAAAGCACACAACACAATTTTAAAATGGGCAAAGAACTTGAATAAATACCTTTCCAAAGGAGATATACAAGTGGCCAACAGATTCTCAATAGTATCAGTCATTAGGGAAAAACAAATCAAATCCACAAGATACCACCACATACCCACTAGGATGGAAATACTCAAAAAAATGGAAAATAATGTGTTGGTGAGGATGTGGAGAAATTTTAACCCTTGCTCACTGCTAGTGGAAGTAAAATGGTGCAGCTACTGTGGAAACAGTTTAACAGTTCCTCAGAAAGTTAAGCATAGATTTACCATAAATTGACTCAGCAATTTCACTCCTAGCCATATACCCCCATAGAATTGAAAGCAGGGACTGAAACAGATATTTGTATACCAATATTCATAGTAGCATTATCCACAACACTGAAAGGTACAAACAGCCCAGTGTCCATTAACAGACAAATGAAAAAATTTTTTGACATGTTCATACAATGGAATATCATTTGGCCATAAAAAGGAGGAAAGTACTGATACATGCTACCACATGAGCAAACCTTGAAAACGTGCTAAATGAAAGAAGCCAGACCCTAAAGGTCACATATAGTGTGATTCCATTTATATGAACTGTCCAGAATAGGCAAATCTACAGAGAAATTAGATGAGTGGTTGACAGGGGGTGAAAGGTAGAGGGATTGGGGAGGTACAGCGTTTCCTTTTAGGATTAAGAAAATGTTCTGAAATTAGATAGGGATGATGGTTGCACAACACTGTGAATATACTCAAGAATCACTAAATTGCACATTCTCAAATATCTTATATGGTGAATTTTTTTTTTTTTTTTTTTGCTATGGTCTGAATGTGTATTTTTCTACAAAATTCATATGCTGAAACTTAATACAATAGCATTAAGAGATGGCACTTTGGGGAGGTTATTAGGTTAAGGGCTTGACCCTCATGAATGAGATTAGTGCCCTAATAAAAGAGGCTTGAGGGAGACCGTGTGCCCCTTCTGCTGTGTGAGGACACGTGGAAGGTGCCATCTCCGGAGCGGAAAAAGAGCCCTCACTAGACACTGGATCTGCTGGGCCTTGAGGTTGGATTTCTCAGCCTCTAGAACTATAAGTAAGTTTCTGTCTCAGTCTAAAGTACTTTGTTATGGCAGTCTGAATGGTCTAAGACATATATGTGAATTTTGTCACAGTACAAAAAATTTCTATATCAGAATTGTCAAAGAACAGTGCGACTACCACTCAACATCTGAAATAAAACTGAAGTTATTGCTTGCTGTATTAAAGGAGAGTTATGCTCGTCAGGCCTGGTCTCCATGAGCAGAGCAGACCGCTGACCTCATATAGAGTTTCTGAGAACTGTGGAATTCTTGTACTGGTGTACTTTTAAAGACGTAAGTGAGTTGACATCATCTGTGGTTGCTTGGGTGAGACTTATTGATTTGTTGACAGTTGGAAGCATTTTTATTAAAGCAAGTTGTCTTAGTGTGTTTTGTATTGCTGTAACAGAATATGTGAGACTGGGTCAATTATAAAGAAAAGAAGTTTATTTGGCTCATGATCCTGGACGCTGATCTTTGACAAAGTCACCAAGAACATACACTGGGGAAAGGACAGCCTCTTCAATAAATGGTGCTGGGAAAACTGGATATCTATGTGTAGAAGAATGAAACTAGATACGTACCTCTCACCATATGCCAAAATCGACTCAAAATGGATTAAAGACTTAAATATAAGACCTGAAACTATAAAACTCTTATAAGAAAACACAGGGGAAACATTTCAGGATGTAGGACTGGGCAAAGACTTCATGAATAAGACTCCAGAAGCACAGGCAACAAAAGAAAAAATAAATAAATGGGATTACATCAAACTGAAAAGCTTGTACACAGCAGAGGAAACAATCAATAGTGAAAAGACAACCTACAGAATGTGAAGAAATATTTACAAACTATGCTTCCAATAAGGGATTAACATCCAGAATATATAAGGAACTAGAACAACTTAATAGAAAAAAAAACAAAAATCTTTGACTAAAAAATGGGCAAAGGAGCAGAATAGACGTTTCTCAAAAGAAGACATACAAATGACTAACAGGTACATGAAAAAATGCTCAGCATCACTCGTCATTATGGAAATGCAAATCAAAACTACACTGAGATATGATCTCAACCCAGTAAGACTGACTATTATTAAAAAGACAGAGAATAACAAATGCTGGCGAGGAAGGATGCAGAGAAAGGGGAACCCTTCTACACTGTTGGTGGGACTGTAAATTAGTGCAGCCCTTACAGAAAACAGTATGGAGGTTTCTCAAACTACTACAGCTAGAACTACCATAGGATCCAGCAATCCCACTACTGGGTATATACCCAAAAGAATGAAAATCATCATGCTGGAAGGATACCTGCACTCCCATGTTCATTGCAGCTCTATTTACAATAGTCAAGATATGGAAGCAACCCAAATGTCCATCAATGGAATACTATTCAGCTGTAAAAAAGAGTGAAATTCTGTCATTCGCAGAAGTATGGATGAGCTTGGAGAAAATTATGTTAAGTGAAATAAGCCAGACACAGAGAAAGACCGCATGTTCTCACTTATAAGGGGAGCCCAGAGAGAAAAGGAGACAAAGAGAGAAAGAGAGAGATAGAGAGGGGGGGGGAGGGAGGGAGGGAGAGAGGGAGGGAGGAAGAAACAGTCATAATAATACATTGAACCTTCAGAAGGAGAGAACAAAACTGTGGTTTCTGAGCCCAGAAAGAGGGAGGGGGATACCAAGAAATGGGCTAATGGGCACAAAGCAGCTAGTTAGGAAAAATAAGTTCTGTAGATGCACAGCTGAGCTAGGCGCCTACAGTTAGCAATAATTTACTGCATGTTGTCAAATGACTAGAAGAGATCGAATGTCTCAACACAAAGAAGTGACTCCGTTTTGCAAGGACGATACACTAACTATCCTGATGGGATCCTCGCCATTGCACACAGGTGTGGGTACTCAACTCTGCACCCCACAGATAGGTATAATCAATTACATTTCAATTAAAAGGAAACCAAGTAATCACACTGACCTCACCACTGACCAATCAGATTCTCACGGGACTCCTGGGATCCCCACTCATGATTTTGCTCTATAAATGCTTATGATTCTAAGTTGTCAGGGAGTCGGGGGTCTCAGAGATTCTTTGGCTACCATGGGCCCCTTTGAATGGCCATCCAAAAAAANAAAAAAATGCTAATCTTTAACACTGCAAACTTTGGTGTGAGAGACTTTGTAGTCATTTAGATGGCAGACGAGGAGCCGCTCTGAGTTCAGTAACACCACGAAGCTAATGGTGACATGGAAACCTCCTCAAGAAACCCTGCTGACAGGGACACGTCCAGGAGACCTGCAGTGGGTGGCTATGGACACTCCTTCAGCTTCAGTGATTCTAGTCTAGACTCCCATTTGCCATGGACTTCATACGAGGGTTTCACTGAGCTTGACGAGAAAGTCTGCGGAAACCACCAGCTCTTCGGTCCTCAACCTTCCCGGGCATCCTTCCTTTCTGGCCCCTCGCCCGACCTCACAGTCTCTGAAAGTGTTAAAAGCTCCCCGGGTGGCACATACCCCCAAGGTCGAAGACCTTATACCTGATGGAATTTTCAGACAAAATGTGTGGTAGAAATTTCAAACCAAGGCTCGAAAATTTGTTTTTCAGATTTTCATTTCATTATACGTGTAAGTCACATTCAGTACATAAAATGTGGGGGGGAAAGATAAGAATAAGGAAACACATTCACAACCTGAACATAAAGAAACAACTGCAGGTACCAATTTTATTAGATTTTCTACTAATGTTTTTCTATCCTTATTCTTACATATCTAAGGCCTAAGTGTAAATACACAAAGATTGTTCTGCTTTGCACTACT